>NC_079134.1:81975255-82275255 GCF_945859705.1 Episyrphus balteatus
TATCAACACTTATCACTAATACTTAACAAGATATCAAGCATGCAATGCATCTGCTAACGGAAACCTATCGAGACGAAGCTCTTGATACGTTTATAAGAGGTCTTAGAGGCGATCTACCTAGACTATTAGGTATTAGAGAACCTGTAGATATCCCACAAGCTCAATATTTATGTCAAAAGCTTGAGAACCAAAACTTTCGATCACAACATGCTAATACTCCTAACAAAAAACCAATCCCAGAATTACCATCCCGTAGACCAGCCCCTACTACACAACAGCAACAATTTTTCTCATTTAGCACATATTCCACAATACCCTCTACAACGGTCCCAGTAGGTCTCACCTACTGAGATAGGAGGTAGGGTGTATGTGGTACACATTTCAAGTTAAGGCTGGTACCTATGTCATATTGGCCGTGTATGTCATTTTGGACGTATTTCCCCTACCACACAAAAAACCTTTCTTAGTAAGCATAAAATATCAAAATATAATGTTTAACTTATTAGAAATTTTGTTATTTTATTTTCAACAACCTTTTATTACCCAGTGTATCTTTATTTGGTTAATTTCTTCATAAAAATACTCAAATAAAATTGATTCATACTACATGTAAAAATAAATTATTTCAAAAGTTTTGATACCCCTTTTGGCAAAAGTTGCGAAAACGCAACGTGAATTTTCTGGAAATTTTTTTAGATTTCCTCTAATTGGGCCAAAAACAGATAGTGTGTAAGATTTCAAGTTTCTAACTCAACTGGAACTGGTAGCCGCCGGAAATGGGCTAATACCGAAAATCCAAATCCAACCGATAATACAAATCCCCCTGACCTTAGCGGCATCCAGCTGCAATTTCCAAATCTTAATATGCCCCCTCCAAGTGGAAGTGCAACCGTAAATTACAGTAATAGAGTTATTGCCACAGCAGAGCTCGAAAATCTGGTTACAAATATAGTTTCAAGAGTGTGTAAGGAACAGTGTAACGCAGGCATGTCAAACTCAATGGTTACAAGGGGCCATAACAGCGAGATAAAAATTTGTGTGGGCCGCAGAACATGTTAAGCTACAATTTTTATATGTAAAACAATTTTGTAAAAAAAAACAGCAAAAATGAGGAAACTATTTTTTTTCATTTACCATTTTTTTCTCAGACCAAAGTTAGTTATTCAGGATTTTATAAGTAACTCATTCCTCTTAATGACTGAAATAACTGCTCGCATCGACAGGTACCTACTGTGAAATTTGCAAACGATTTTATATGGCAGTTTTCAAGTGCACAAAAATACTTATAAAATCGGGCATTTCAACGAATTTGGAACTTATTTCGGAGTCAAATTCGGCAATAATTCTATGTTTATGGAACAAATCGAAAAAAAATTAAGAGAACTTGTCTTTCAAGAATAATTCTTCAAGTCTTTTTCGTATTCAGTTTTATAGTTTAGATTTTTTGCGTAGTATTTTTGGTACGTCAAATCCTGGTTTATCTTCTGATGTTCCAAAAGAGGTAGGTTGCATTTGAATGCACATTTGCATTTGAATGTTGCATTTGTTCACATATTCGTTATTATTATGAATTTGACTCGCAGCTTTGAGTTTAACTCAATAAATGTTTTGCTACATCTAGGTAGGTATCATGAATTATAAACTCTGCAACCATTTTAGATAGCAAGACATGTTGGTTTAAAGACTTTTATCATTAAAAACTAACAAAATTCCAAAGCCCCAAAAGCCCAAAAAAAATCAGAATATTCGCTTCCTAGTTCACTTTAAGAAATCACATAACTTACCCTGATTTAAGACACGAGATCTTATAAAATTTACTATTTTGTTTGGTTTTATCCCATATTTATTTGTTGATTAGGAAAAAAAGGAGGTGCATGTGTGTCAAAAGCTGTGAACATAAAATCTAAATTATAATCTTAAACTCAAAATTAATAAAAATGTGGACAGGGCCGGGCCACAAAGTTATTCGTTGTGGACCGCATGCGGCACGCGGGCTGCAAGTTTAACATGCCTGGTGTAAGGACATAGTTCAAACAATTATAAATCCTCACGCCAACTTTTACAAGGGCATAGAGCAAACTATTGATGCCCAATATTCCGGGAATCTAAATGATCTCGACAAAGTACCTGATATGGTACGGACACTAAGGGAATTCTCAGGAAACCCTGGCGAATATAGTTCTTGGAAAAAAAGTGTTGAGAGGATTCTCAACATTTACAATCTTAACCCCTTGTAACCCAACATCGTAAATTTTAAAATTAATAATGTCAATCGAAAGGGCTTTAGCTATAGTAAAACACGTATTTTTTAAAAATTCAATAAATTCATTATTTGCTTAGTTATTTCGAAATTTACGCAGTAAAAAAAAAAGTTTAAATAATTTTTTTTTGTATATAAATGCAAAAATTCAAACAAAAAGCTATCTAATATTTATTTTTAAGCGCATTCCTAAAATCCAAAAATAAAACCCCGTTAGTTTATGCACGAAAAATATTTTTTCTGAATTTCGTAGTTTTTATATAAATTTGCTTGTTTTCCAAAAAAGCCGAACTTTCAACACTAACTGCCAATTAAAAACTATTGGTGCTATTTATTAGAAATATCGCGCATTATTTCAATAAAGCAATTCTTAAAGATTGTGTAAGAAGCTTCAAAAGAATAAAAATATGTTTTTTACAGCTTTTGGGCGATCTTTTTCGGTTTGTTACAGAAATGTCACATAGGGCTACAGGGGGTTAAAGGTGCACCAAAATACTTTGGTAGGTATCCTTAATACTATAAGAAATAAAATTGTAGGTAATGCTGATGCAGTTTTAGAGTCATACAACACACCGTTAAACTGGGAATGTATTTGCAAATGTGTGACTACTCACTATGCTGACAAACGAGACCTTGGTACACTCGAGTACCAAATGACTACCCTTACACAGAGTAATAACACTGTTGAGCAATATTATCAGATGGTTTATCAACACTTATCACTTATACTTAACAAGATATCAAGCATGCAATGCATCTGCTAACGGAAACCTATCGAGACGAAGCTCTTGATACGTTTATAAGAGGTCTTAGAGGCGATCTACCTAGACTATTAGGTATTAGAGAACCTGTAGATATCCCACAAGCTCAATATTTATGTCAAAAGCTTGAGAACCAAAACTTTCGATCACAACATGCTAATACTCCTAACAAAAAACCAATCCCAGAATTACCATCCCGTAGACCAGCCCCTACTACACAACAGCAACAATTTTTCTCATTTAGCACATATTCCACAATACCCTCTACAACGGTCCCAGTAGGTCTCACCTACTGAGATAGGAGGTAGGGTGTATGTGGTACACATTTCAAGTTAAGGCTGGTACCTATGTCATATTGGCCGTGTATGTCATTTTGGACGTATTTCCCCTACCACACAAAAAACCTTTCTTAGTAAGCATAAAATATCAAAATATAATGTTTAACTTATTAGAAATTTTGTTATTTTATTTTCAACAACCTTTTATTACCCAGTGTATCTTTATTTGGTTAATTTCTTCATAAAAATACTCAAATAAAATTGATTCATACTCCATGTAAAAATAAATTATTTCAAAAGTTTTGATACCCCTTTTGGCAAAAGTTGCGAAAACGCAACGTGAATTTTCTGGAAATTTTTTTAGATTTCCTCTAATTGGGCCAAAAACAGATAGTGTGTAAGATTTCAAGTTTCTAACTCAACTGGAACTGGTAGCCGCCGGAAATGGGCTAATACCGAAAATCCAAATCCAACCGATAATACAAATCCCCCTGACCTTAGCGGCATCCAGCTGCAATTTCCAAATCTTAATATGCCCCCTCCAAGTGGAAGTGCAACCGTAAATTACAGTAATAGAGTTATTGCCACAGCAGAGCTCGAAAATCTGGTTACAAATATAGTTTCAAGAGTGTGTAAGGAACAGTGTAACGCAGGCATGTCAAACTCAATGGTTACAAGGGGCCATAACAGCGAGATAAAAATTTGTGTGGGCCGCAGAACATGTTAAGCTACAATTTTTATATGTAAAACAATTTTGTAAAAAAAAACAGCAAAAATGAGGAAACTATTTTTTTTCATTTACCATTTTTTTCTCAGACTAAAGTTAGTTATTCAGGATTTTATAAGTAACTCATTCCTCTTATTTTTTTTTATTTATTTATATATGGAAATTTACACATTAAGATACAAAAATCTTATAAACTAGTGCAAAGTTATATTTAGAAAAAAATTAATCATGATAACAACTCATAGAGGCTTAAATAATTCAAAATTTGAGTAAAATATATGTACATTTGTACCAGTTAACTAAATAATTTTATTTAATTTACTAAAAAATATGCCTTTAGTTCCTTTTGAAATCCCTTCCTATCTCCAATGTTCCTAAAATGTCGTGGTAGAGAGTTCCAAAGCGTAAACGAAGAACTGACGTTCAGACGTCGAACATGAAAAACGCGGCTGAAGGATCTGCGCTGTTCTAGTGGAAGCACAGAAAGTTATTTTGTTGAACAGATTCGGAGGTTGATGATTTTGTACAATGTTATATAGCATAGTTAATGATCTGAATTGCAAAAGCTTATCGAAGGTGAGCGTTGAAATTTTGTTGGAGAAATTAGATACTCTATCAAATCGCCGGAGTCCGAAAACGTATCTTATTGCATTATTGTACGCAACATTTAGTTTTCTTTTGCATATTGCATCGCATTTGCCTTATACCTCACATCCATATGTAAGAATAGGAATTATTAGTGATTTGACCAACACAATTCAAACTTAGATACTTCTTAAAGATTATATCTTACTGTATCATGTAATTTTTTGAAATACAAATACAAATACAAAAAATACAAATTCCGGTTTTTATCGGAGTAAAATACTGTGACGCCCATAAGGAACGTAATACACCATATACTTTCCCTACTGCTACACTGATGTGATTACTCCAAGTTAGTGTTTTGTTGAAAGTCATACCTAAGTTCTTGGCTGTGGAAACATATTCGATGGGGTCATTGTTAAGGATGATCGTGGGCATCATCGGCATAGAGTTGAATATTAGAGTTACTAATGACGGATGGGAGTTCATTGATATACAAGGAAAACAGCAAGGGCCCCAAAATAGAGCCTTGAGGTACTCCTTTAGGCACGGCTATAAAATTGGACAGTAGGTTGTTTGCATAAACCGCTTGTTCCCGATCGGAGAGATAGGAACTAAGAAGCTTTGTGGCAGTGGCAGAAAAATCAAAACAATTTAAAAGCTTAGGGGGAAGTGGTCACCCTTCGTACACGGTCACCCTTCGTACAGTGAGCATAAAACAAAAACTAAACGGTATTCAAACACGTGCTTACTAGTGTGCATAGAAATAGTAGGCGCCGAGCTACTAGATAAATTTTGAATCCTAAGTGCAACGGATTCGGTCGCCACAAGACTTTTTGTGTTTTTTAGTGCTCTGAGTAATTTTTGTATGTACATTTGATGTCATGTTGTGTTTAAGTTAAGTATGTTTTTGGCTAAACAGTAATGAAGAATTGTTGATTGAAGTGTTAAATTTGTGTTTTAATTATAAATATTGCAAAATCTCAGTACATTTTTTCAAAAATCGATTTTTCTGCATTATGTACAGCTTGGGGAGCATTCGTACAGTCAAATATGGGGCACATTCGTACGCATACGTATGCCCGCCAGTAAATTTTCTTCAGCAGATAATAATCAAAACACGGAGTTACAGTTTTATTGAAACGAAATTTAAACCTCTATAATAAGTATTTCGCATTCTATAGTGAATTAAGGTTGGTATTTTTATATATGTAAATAATAATTTCTTTCAGAATCATCGAATCGCGAAAAATTAAGTGTTTTATTTGTTTTTGTTTTTTTCTGAGTCAAGTTCAATTAATTGATAAATTAATAAGTAATTAAATGTTTTAAAACTCATATTTGACATTTGACAAATCAAAAGTTAGTCAAATTAACGTTTTAAATATCCTGTACGAATGTACCCCATGTGCTGTACGAAGGTACCCCACGGGTGGGGAGGATTCGTACAAAAATCTAATCCCAGTAAAATGGCTATAACTATTTAAGCCTTTGATTTAGAAGTGTCAAATTTTTTTCTAAAGTCTAATAATATACATGTTACAAATACATAAAGTCCATTTTCTCGAAACTGGAGTGAGTAAATAAATAACTAAAAAAAAATAAGTAAAAACTGTACGAAGGGTGACCACTTCCCTCTATTGCACAGAGTATTGTGATCAACAGTATCAAAAGCACGAGAAAGATCTAGCAGTAAGAGAAAAGTTATTTGATCATTATCAATTTTTTGTCTAATTTCATCTACTACTGTCAGCAAAGCGGTAATGCAAGTATGTTTTTCCCGAAAACCAGATTGCAACGGTGAAAGGGCATGAGTAGCGTATAAAAAAGAGTTAATTTTAATTTTCATTATTTTTTCGAAAGCTTTCGACAGATACGGGAGTATGGAAATGGGCCGGAAATCCTTTCCACTAGAATTTTTAGGAATCGGTATGATTTTCGCTCGTTTCCAAGCTGTAGGGAAAACACTGGTTGTTAAAATACTGTTGAAAGCAAAAGTAATGTAGGGCAGCACTATGGGTAGTAAAATTTTTAAAAACTTAGGATGGACACCATCGGTTCCAACAGCGTTCGATTTGATGGAAAGTATGCTTTCAACTACTTCAGACTGATCAATTCCGTTAAATCCGAACTTTAACAGGTAAGTTTACAATAGATGGCGATGGTATTACACCCGATAAATGTGGAAGAGTAACAAAATTCTGGTTTAGCGAATTTACATCAATAGACTTGCACATTTCACCTTACTGTTTACCCAAACCTAGGTTTCGTAAATTTTTCCAAAGCTTTTTTCCTCTTAAACAAGGGTCAAGTTTATTAGCGAATACTTGAGCCTTAGTTGACCGAATAAGAGAAACGGTTCTGTTACGAAGACTACAATATTCTTCGCGGTATGCACTAAGTTTATATCTCTTCCAACGTTTATATGCCAGGTCACGTTTTTTCATAAGTAAACGTATGTCTGAAGTAAACCAAGAGCGTTGCCTTGAGTTAAAAGTTTTAGTCCTCAAAGGAACATGTTTTTCAAAAAGGTGATTAATGTTCATTTGAAGAAAATCAATTTGCTCATTACATGAAGCCATGAAGTAAATATTTTCCCACGCTATACTGCGAGCATCGCGCTCCAATGTAACTAGGTTAATGCTTTTGAAATCTCTGAATGTGAAAGTGCTAGGTGAAGTAGTTAAGGTAAACTCAAAAGTAAGGTAAATGAGATCATGTTTTGAGAAAGCGGGAGCAGACAACTGGTCATACATCAAAACTTTATTAGGTTCACTTACAAAAAAAACGTCGAGAAGTGTAGCAGTATGTGAGCTTAAGTGCGTAGGGGAAGAAACATTAACGGGAAACAGATTCAAGGTAAGCATACTTTCCACTAAGTGGTTTTCCAGAAGTAAATCACTGTTCATATTCCCACACAAAATTACTTTTGAACAAGAGACCGCTATTTCTTCAAGTGAAGATATAAGAGGTTCAGTGTTTATAAGTCGATGAGGTCTATAAGCGACACCCACTAAAATCCTCTCGCATTCCCCAAGAAGCTCAAGAAACAAAAATTCTATTTGGCTGTCATTCGAAGACCTACGTTTAACAACACATGTAATATTTTCTTTTAGATATATAGCAACCCCACCACCATTACAATAAGTTCGATCAGAACGAAAAAGCTTGTAGCCTGCAAGTTTTAAAAAAGTATCATTAACATTGCTCGAAAACCATGTCTCCGAAATACAAATTACATCAACCCCAGAACCTTCGAAAATTTCTCGAAATTCGTCCATTTTACATCTCAAACTTTGTGCATTTAAATGACAAATTTTGAGGCCATTTTTGCGCAACCAATATTTTGACGAGTGATCGCAGCTCAACATAACCGTCGGAATCAGGAACTACTCCATTACTATTAGCCAACACCAAGCTGGCGATGTTTTAAAGAAATGCGGAAATATGAACACGACATTAGGAATGATTTAGGAAAAGACTTCGAGGAGAAAAAAAGGCCAAAAGAAAAATAAAAATTTAAAAGCATTATTGGATCTTTTTCCATATTCTGAATTCAAAAAAACAAATGATAGTATAATAATTAGGAAAGTAGAAATAAATAATGTTTAAGTTAGTAATAAAAATTAATGAAAATGCAAAAATTAAAAAAAAAAAATTAAAAAGAAAAGTTGTTTATCTGGCAATGTTGTGTAAGTTCGAAAAACTAATTTATGTTAGGTTCATAGGTTGGTAACCCAGTAATTTATTTAATGTTTCAATGTTGTCAATAATTTGGGCCTCGCTGTCATCTTGATGAAGTTTGATGTAAACAAATCCCCGTGCGGTGATTGCAGAATGTATTTTTTTATTTTTCTTCAGTATGAGTGCATTTCGCAAAATTTTTTTTGGTCAGACTTTCGCGCAAGTAAACAAGTGAAGTACTTTCGGATGGAAACCCAAGATCACTCAGACTAAGTTGGCGTTTGTTTTGAGTTAGGAAAGTTCTAATTTTCCTTAGAGTCATGTTTCGATCAAATGGCGAAGTAAATTTAAGTAAAACGGCGGAATCCAAACGATTTTTTGAGGGGCGAGTGCGGTAAATTTTGTTGAGTGTGGGTGTATCGAAGCCAATAGTGTTGCAAAGTGTGTTAAATATTGCCGAGAGATTCTCCTCGGGTTGATGTGGTACTCCGTAAAGAATGGCGTCAGCGGCAACAAGCCTATTTTCTTGAGCTTCAGCTATAAGCTGCAGCTTATCAATATTGGAAATGGCGTTTGACAGCTCAGCTTCGCTTATTGACATAGTTGTTTTTGTGTCGGAGAGTGAGCTATTTATTAGTTTCACATCGGTCTTAAGTGTTTCTATCTCGGCAATTGCAGCGGTGAGTGACGACTCAACTTTATTTACCCTTTCGCACATGGCATTTAAATTAGATTGGATTTTGGTTATATGGTTTTCGGTTTTTTCAATTTTTGCCAAGATTCGTGTTTCGGATTGGGAAATTTGATTATTTATAGTTTTAGAAATGGACTCACTTATACTTTTCAAGCGTTCATCAATTCGTTCCCATAAAGCACAGTCGATCTCCCTCGGAGCTTTTAGTGAAGGGGAATTTGTAGTTGGTAGTGGTTCATTTGAATGTTTATTCGAGTTTGCGGTATTTCGGACAAATTTTTTTGTTTCAGTGCCTGGCATTATGTAAGTGTAGTTAAGTTTATTTGTAAATGAGGTAAATGCAAGGGTGTTATTGCATGTGTGAGAAATCGGAATGAGATGGAAAATTAATTCTTTGATTTGAGGTTAACTATCAAACCGAATTCACTTAATTTAAATTCAATAAATTTAATTCAATTACGATAGGACACCACCGAAAACAGCAATAAATATGTAGTGTTTATTAGCAAGAACTGATTAAACTTTTTAAGAAGCAAATCGGACAATTTTTATAGGGAAATTTAAATAAATTAACCGGAGCAACAAAAAGCACGTCTATTGAGCTGTTCTCATTTCTTACATATTATATATACTTTAAGTTGCGCAAAATTGTTTAAATCACAATACAGTACAGTCGGTAAAATTGAAACTAAAAACATAAAAAATAAAAACAATATTTTGTCTATTTTTTATAAAACTTTGAAACAATAAAATGGCAAATTGTTTAATGTGCTCGGAAGTTATTTTTAAGAACGAACAATCCATTGCATGTAGTGGGGTGTTCGGTGCCTCACATCATCTAACTTGTGCGAAAATGGAACTCTCAACCCTAGAAATATTTAGCGCTCATACAAATTTGCATTATTTTTGTGATCGTTGTAATTTTGGTAAGTCTGTATCTCTTTATTCCAAGGTTGACAATAACTCATCCCAACTTTTGGAACTTAAAAATCTTATAAATAAGGTAAAGACTACAGTGGAAAGTTTGGTGAAACCTTCGCCGCCTCTTACTCGAGGTGCCAAAAGGAAAGCAGTTATGCAATCAGGGCCTTCAAGCAAGAAGCAGAACATAGAAGCTGACAGTTTGGAAGGTTCAACAAACGGAACGGTTCCCCCGCTTAACGATTTTCCTGAAGCAGTTTCTGAAACTGTTGCCACTTCCCCGATGGAAACTGAAACAAACGTCTCAACAGTTATACCACCTATTTTAAAGCTTATTCCCAAACCTAAAACTATTTTCCTTTCGCGATTTGATGCATCGACGACTGAAGATGATATTTTAATTACATAAAAGCTTTTACAAAAATCGAAAATTTAAATGAAATAACATGTACGAAGTTTAAATTTAAAAATGAAAGGGAAATAGCTTCATTTAAAGTTAAAACGCCTCGTAATCTGTTTGATTTAGTTGTAAATCCTAAAATGTGGCCTGAAAATACAGTATGTTCGCGAGCTCAAAAATCGTCCACGCGGCCCGCGAAACACTGTTGATCCTGAAAAACTTTGTATCACAGTTAATAATTCAAAAAACTAATAAGCCTCAAAACTCTGTCTATTTACTACCATAATACAAGTGGAATGAAATCTAAACTGAACGAATTGTATCTTAAATCCTTTAATATTGAATATGATGCCTTAGTTTTAACCGAAACATGGCTGAATGATACTGTTGGTGATAATAATATCTTGTGTAGTGACTATACTGTGTTTCGCAAAGATCGAAGTGCTCAAACGAGTGATAAGAGCGAAGGCGGTGGTGTTCTCATTGCCCTTAAATCTTCCCTTCAATCTATTGAAATAACTGCTTTGTATACAGATATTGAGTTCATCAGTGTAAAAACCACCATCCATGGAAAACCGTTTTTGTTTAATTGTTCTTACATCCCACCCAAATCATCTTCTGTAATATATAAAAAGCACGCGGAATCGATTTCACATGCTATCAAACAATCTTCCGACGTGGTATTGTTTATTTTAGGTGATTTTAATATGCCAAAAGTTAACTGGATTCCTGACCCCGAAGCCGGCTCTTTTCTTATTCCTGTTTTACCTGAAACTCTGAATGAAGATTGTTATTCCTTTGTCGATTAATGTTGTGTTAACGGTATTGTTCAAATTAATTATATAACAAATAGTCCGGTCAAATTAGACTAAAATAAGGGGGTGAGGTTACATTAATTCCCAGCAAGCTGAAAATTGGTAGGATTGTTGGAAACACCATCATAAATTAAATCTAAAAAGTTCTAAAAGGGGGTCAAAGTTCACAAAAACTGATTTTTCACGATTTTCAGCAAAACGGTAAGTCTTATCAAAAAATTTTCAATCCGAGAATTGTAGACCAGATTATTATATATAGGTAAAAAGTGTCATGACACTTTTTTTCCTAGGACCCACCGTTTCTTAGGTATAACGATTCAAAAAGTTGAAGTTGAGTTGTAATCGTCATAAACAGGCCTATTCTGAAAAAAGAACTCTTAACTGAAAAGTTCTTGAAATTTCATTATTTTTTTAGCTTGAATTTCGTTCTTCGATGGTTAAGAAAGAATATGAGGAAAGCAAAAAAATAAAATGAAAATTTTCGCCATTTTTCCGATTGGGGCCCTTCTCCCGAAACCATTTCACTGGGAATTTTTGTTTAGAATATGTCTGACTATATACAGGGTGTGCAATAGAGAATGGACAACCCTAAAATGGCTGATAGCTATACTTATGACTGTTCTAAAAACAGATAGAAAAAAGTTCTATCGCAACCCGTTCATAAAATATTGGCTTTTTTTCGTTCAGTGTATTTTAAATTTTATCATTTTATGTTTTCGTTCACTGCAACCACGAATGAACGAATTTTATTTATTTCTTTTTTTTATAATTTTCTACAATAATTGTATGAGTACATTAGGGTGTCCGTTATTTCCCAAAGTGATGTTTTCGGGGGAGACACCCCCTAGATCGAAAGCTTAGGGCCTACATAAGGGGAATTTAGCAAAAAAACATTTTTTGGAGGTCATTAACCCGTGCCTCTAGGGTCATACTTTCCCCATACAAATTTGTATGGGAAATTTTTAACTCATACATAAATTTTTTTTTCTCTCGAGTTAAATCATATTTTTATTTAATGTTTGATAATTCTGGTTGGAAAACAGTTACTTTAAAAGATCACATTCAAAACTTCCCGTTAAAATTTTTTTTATATTTTATTTCGGTTTTTGAAATTATTAGCTGTTTTCGTAGTTTTTTCTTTCACCTATCACACAATTTTAAATGCAGTTTTATTGGCTTTTAATTCTTTTCAAATATTGCATTAAAAATTTGTGAATAAATCAAAAATTTCAATTTTTGAAATTTTTTTTGGAAATTTTTGCCGTTTTTATACGTTTAAATTTATTTTTCTCGAACTACAAAAGATATGTTTACAATATTTTTATTGAATTTTGTTTAAAAATTATTCACCTAAAAAATTACATCAAAAAAGTTGCAAACAAGAAAGGGTAAAGTATTTAATAATATTTATTTATTATAAAAACGGCAAAAATTTAAAAAAAAAAAATTTAAAAAAATTGAAATTTTAGATTTATTCACAAATTTTTGAATGCAATATTTGAAATTCGTCCATTTTACATCTCAAACTTTGTGCATTTAAATGACAAATTTTGAGGCCATTTTTGCGCAACCAATATTTTGACGAGTGATCGCAGCTCAACATAACCGTCGGAATCAGGAACTACTCCATTACTATTAGCCAACACCAAGCCGGCGATGTTTTAAAGAAATGCGGAAATATGAACACGACGTTAGGAATGATTTAGGAAAAGACTTCGAGGAGAAAAAAAGGCCAAAAGAAAAATAAAAATTTAAAAGCATTATTGGATCTTTTTCCATATTCTGAATTCAAAAAAACAAATGATAGTATAATAATTAGGAAAGTAGAAATAAATAATGTTTAAGCTAGTAATAAAAATTAATGAAAATGCAAAAATTAAAAAAAAAAAATTAAAAAGAAAAGTTGTTTATCTGGCAATGTTGTGTAAGTTCGAAAAACTAATTTATGTTAGGTTCATAGGTTGGTAACCCAGTAATTTATTTAATGTTTCAATGTTGTCAATAATTTGGGCCTCGCTGTCATCTTGATGAAGTTTGATGTAAACAAATCCCCGTGCGGTGATTACAGAATGTATTTTTTTATTTTTCTTTAGTATGAGTGCATTTCGCAAAATTTTTTTTGGTCAGACTTTCGCGCAAGTAAACAAGTGAAGTACTTTTGGATGGAAACCCAAGATCACTCAGACTAAGTTGGCGTTTGTTTTGAGTTAGGAAAGTTCTAATTTTCCTTAGAGTCATGTTTCGATCAAATGGCGAAGTAAATTTAAGTAAAACGGCGGAATCCAAACGATTTTTTGAGGGGCGAGTGCGGTAAATTTTGTTGAGTGTGGGTGTATCGAAGCCAATAGTGTTGCAAAGTGTGTTAAATATTGCCGAGAGATTCTCCTCGGGTTGATGTGGTACTCCGTAAAGAATGGCGTCAGCGGCAACAAGCCTATTTTCTTGAGCTTCAGCTATAAGCTGCAGCTTATCAATATTGGAAATGGCGTTTGACAGCTCAGCTTCGCTTATTGACATAGTTGTTTTTGTGTCGGAGAGTGAGCTATTTATTAGTTTCACATCGGTCTTAAGTGTTTCTATCTCGGCAATTGCAGCGGTGAGTGACGACTCAACTTTATTTACCCTTTCGCACATGGCATTTAAATTAGATTGGATTTCGGTTATATGGTTTTCGGTTTTTTCAATTTTTGCCAAGATTCGTGTTTCGGATTGGGAAATTTGATTATTTATAGTTTTAGAAATGGACCCACTTATACTTTTCAAGCGTTCATCAATTCGTTCCCATAAAGCACAGTCGATCTCCCTCGGAGCTTTTAGTGAAGGGGAATTTGTAGTTGGTAGTGGTTCATTTGAATGTTTATTCGAGTTTGCGGTATTTCGGACAAATTTTTTTGTTTCAGTGCCTGGCATTATGTAAGTGTAGTTAAGTTTATTTGTAAATGAGGTAAATGCAAGGGTGTTATTGCATGTGTGAGAAATCGGAATGAGATGGAAAATTAATTCTTTGATTTGAGGTTAACTATCAAACCGAATTCACTTAATTTAAATTCAATAAATTTAATTCAATTACGATAGGACACCACCGAAAACAGCAATAAATATGTAGTGTTTATTAGCAAGAACTGATTAAACTTTTTAAGAAGCAAATCGGACAATTTTTATAGGGAAATTTAAATAAATTAACCGGAGCAACAAAAAGCACGTCTATTGAGCTGTTCTCATTTCTTACATATTATATATACTTTAAGTTGCGCAAAATTGTTTAAATCACAATACAGTACAGTCGGTAAAATTGAAACTAAAAACATAAAAAATAAAAACAATATTTTGTCTATTTTTTATAAAACTTTGAAACAATAAAATGGCAAATTGTTTAATGTGCTCGGAAGTTATTTTTAAGAACGAACAATCCATTGCATGTAGTGGGGTGTTCGGTGCCTCACATCATCTAACTTGTGCGAAAATGGAACTCTCAACCCTAGAAATATTTAGCGCTCATACAAATTTGCATTATTTTTGTGATCGTTGTAATTTTGGTAAGTCTGTATCTCTTTATTCCAAGGTTGACAATAACTCATCCCAACTTTTGGAACTTAAAAATCTTATAAATAAGGTAAAGACTACAGTGGAAAGTTTGGTGAAACCTTCGCCGCCTCTTACTCGAGGTGCCAAAAGGAAAGCAGTTATGCAATCAGGGCCTTCAAGCAAGAAGCAGAACATAGAAGCTGACAGTCTGGAAGGTTCAACAAACGGAACGGTTCCCCCGCTTAACGATTTTCCTGAAGCAGTTTCTGAAACTGTTGCCACTTCCCCGATGGAAACTGAAACAAACGTCTCAACAGTTATACCACCTATTTTAAAGCTTATTCCCAAACCTAAAACTATTTTCCTTTCGCGATTTGATGCATCGACGACTGAAGATGATATTTTAATTACATAAAAGCTTTTACAAAAATCGAAAATTTAAATGAAATAACATGTACGAAGTTTAAATTTAAAAATGAAAGGGAAATAGCTTCATTTAAAGTTAAAACGCCTTGTAATCTGTTTGATTTAGTTGTAAATCCTAAAATGTGGCCTGAAAATACAGTATGTTCGCGAGCTCAAAAATCGTCCACGCGGCCCGCGAAACACTGTTGATCCTGAAAAACTTTGTATCACAGTTAATAATTCAAAAAACTAATAAGCCTCAAAACTCTGTCTATTTACTACCATAATACAAGTGGAATGAAATCTAAACTGAACGAATTGTATCTTAAATCCTTTAATATTGAATATGATGCCTTAGTTTTAACCGAAACATGGCTGAATGATACTGTTGGTGATAATAATATCTTGTGTAGTGACTATACTGTGTTTCGCAAAGATCGAAGTGCTCAAACGAGTGATAAGAGCGAAGGCGGTGGTGTTCTCATTGCCCTTAAATCTTCCCTTCAATCTATTGAAATAACTGCTTTGTATACAGATATTGAGTTCATCAGTGTAAAAACCACCATCCATGGAAAACCGTTTTTGTTTAATTGTTCTTACATCCCACCCAAATCATCTTCTGTAATATATAAAAAGCACGCGGAATCGATTTCACATGCTATCAAACAATCTTCCGACGTGGTATTGTTTATTTTAGGTGATTTTAATATGCCAAAAGTTAACTGGATTCCTGACCCCGAAGCCGGCTCTTTTCTTATTCCTGTTTTACCTGAAACTCTGAATGAAGATTGTTATTCCTTTGTCGATGAATGTTGTGTTAACGGTATTGTTCAAATTAATTATATAACAAATAGTCCGGTCAAATTAGACTAAAATAAGGGGGTGAGGTTACATTAATTCCCAGCAAGCTGAAAATTGGTAGGATTGTTGGAAACACCATCATAAATTAAATCTAAAAAGTTCTAAAAGGGGGTCAAAGTTCACAAAAACTGATTTTTCACGATTTTCAGCAAAACGGTAAGTCTTATCAAAAAATTTTCAATCCGAGAATTGTAGACCAGATTATTATATATAGGTAAAAAGTGTCATGACACTTTTTTTCCTAGGACCCACCGTTTCTTAGGTATAACGATTCAAAAAGTTGAAGTTGAGTTGTAATCGTCATAAACAGGCCTATTCTGAAAAAAGAACTCTTAACTGAAAAGTTCTTGAAATTTCATTATTTTTTTAGCTTGAATTTCGTTCTTCGATGGTTAAGAAAGAATATGAGGAAAGCAAAAAAATAAAATGAAAATTTTCGCCATTTTTCCGATTGGGGCCCTTCTCCCGAAACCATTTCACTGGGAATTTTTGTTTAGAATATGTCTGACTATATACAGGGTGTGCAATAGAGAATGGACAACCCTAAAATGGCTGATAGCTATACTTATGACTGTTCTAAAAACAGATAGAAAAAAGTTCTATCGCAACCCGTTCATAAAATATTGGCTTTTTTTCGTTCAGTGTATTTTAAATTTTATCATTTTATGTTTTCGTTCACTGCAACCACGAATGAACGAATTTTATTTATTTCTTTTTTTTATAATTTTCTACAATAATTGTATGAGTACATTAGGGTGTCCGTTATTTCCCAAAGTGATGTTTTCGGGGGAGACACCCCCTAGATCGAAAGCTTAGGGCCTACATAAGGGGAATTTAGCAAAAAAACATTTTTTGGAGGTCATTAACCCGTGCCTCTAGGGTCATACTTTCCCCATACAAATTTGTATGGGAAATTTTTAACTCATACATAAATTTTTTTTTCTCTCGAGTTAAATCATATTTTTATTTAATGTTTGATAATTCTGGTTGGAAAACAGTTACTTTAAAAGATCACATTCAAAACTTCCCGTTAAAATTTTTTTTATATTTTATTTCGGTTTTTGAAATTATTAGCTGTTTTCGTAGTTTTTTCTTTCACCTATCACACAATTTTAAATGCAGTTTTATTGGCTTTTAATTCTTTTCAAATATTGCATTAAAAATTTGTGAATAAATCAAAAATTTCAATTTTTGAAATTTTTTTTGGAAATTTTTGCCGTTTTTATACGTTTAAATTTATTTTTCTCGAACTACAAAAGATATGTTTACAATATTTTTATTGAATTTTGTTTAAAAATTATTCACCTAAAAAATTACATCAAAAAAGTTGCAAACAAGAAAGGGTAAAGTATTTAATAATATTTATTTATTATAAAAACGGCAAAAATTTAATAAAAAAAAATTTAAAAAAATTGAAATTTTAGATTTATTCACAAATTTTTGAATGCAATATTTGAAAAGAATTAAAAACCAATAAAACTGCTTTGCTAAATTCCCCTTATTTAGGCCCTAAGCTTTCGTTCTAGGGGGTGCCTCCCCCGAAAACATCACTTTGGGAAATAACGGACACCCTAGAGTACATAAACGCTTTAAAAACTGCACAGCTAATGCAAATTTTCGTAAAAAAATTTTTGAAATCTGTTTTTTTGATGCAAAATGTAAAAAAAGGATTTTATGAAAAATTTTAAACATCTGTAGTATAAAATAAATCTATAGAAACCTAGGTGGCCAACTTTCTTAAAAATATTCCCCTTAAACGGTCTAAAAAATTGCGTGAGCGCTCTTTCGGAACCATTAACTCTATTGTTTAATGCTTCTCTTGAAAAGGGTACCCAACTAACAATTTTACTTCCACGAGGTTAGGATCTTTAATTTCTTGCAGCTATTATCTCTACAGGGCTTGCATTTAGTTTGTGAATCGAAAATTCAAACTTTCGAGGCTTAACTTTCGTTAACCGCTTCCTAGAAACCTAGTGCAAGTGGAATCTAAAAATTTCTACAAGCATTAATGAAAACATTTCGTTTAAATTTCAATATGGCCACATGAAATTCCATTGTAGAAGCACAAGAAATAAAAGCCAATAACTGACTTCTTTTAAATGGCTTTGCAAAAGAAATTGTATTAGAACTGCTTACAAAATCTTTATGAATGCTTTGTATTTTTTTTATCCAATTCGAAAATTATTAGACTCAAAAATGACTTAGGTATGTAGTTAAGTATGGTAGAAGTACCTACAACTTATACAATTGCCTTAAATGCATTTATTATTATAATTTTATATTACCGAAATTATATGTCAATAGTATATGAGTCGTGATATTCATTAAATAAAAAAAAAACATTACGTTGAATTTCAAATAAACCGCATTAAACGGTTTTGCCGTTTTAAACAAATATTCCACAAAATAGATGTGTTATAGTTACTGCATTTTAATGTTTGAATTAAAAAATTGTTGAATCATTGTTTTTGATTGAAAATATTACAAAGTATGTTTTATATTACTTTCAAATAATAACGACTTACATAAATGTTTATTTTGTATATCTGTATGAGAAAAAAAGAAGTTCAATTTCAGGCGCATGCGCGAAAAGCTTTTAGTTTTATATGTTTGCCTTAGCGAAATTAGGGGACATTTATTTATATTTGTAGAGATCCTTTAAGTACAAGCAAAACATTGTAAAAAGCATTTAATTTTATAAGTTTGCCTAAGCGAACTAATTTTATTTCTAGAAGCCCTGTTTATGTGAGTACAAGATAAATTTTTTAAACTGTCAGGCAAACTCATGAGAGTAAGAAATGTTTGGATAAGTGCCATTATGGTGACCATTTTTGGTTTTTTTATTCATTGTTATAAAGAAATAAATAAAAAAGTGAATCTTTTCATATCGGTAATTGGTTTAATATAGTGATATTAAAAATGGTTTACTGACCAATTTGGAGTTCATATTCAAGTAAGTAGAGAAGAAAGGAAAACAAGATTTTAATCTTCTCCACTTACTTACTTACTTAGGGTGACCGGGTTGACGGCATCCGTGTGAAACCTATAAAGTCTAAAAAAAACCGAATTTTTCAGATATTTTTTTCTGCTCCAGAAAAATTGTTCTTGAGTAAAAAGTTATTCTCTTTCATCTTCTTAATAATGATATGGTTTGACAATCAGAATATAATATTATTAAGTCTTTATTAAATAATTTTTAACAAGATAAAAAAAAACAGAAAATACCTAACCAAAAATAATAACTTTGAAAAAAAACACAAATGGTCACCATATTCTTTAAGATAGTGCAACTCATCAGGAATTAAGTCGAAGCCCTTAGGAAGTTCTGGTTTCAACTAGTCCAAATTTGAAACTATTTTATAATATACCTGAGTAGCTCGATGGGTAAGGTACCGGACTTTCAATCAGGATGTACGAGGTTCAAATCCAGCAAAATGCGTCAAGTAAGTAGAAGTTTTTTTCTTATTATAATTGTGTTTGGAAATTTAATTTCAGAAGCAAAAATTTGTCTGGATGGAAAACAGAGAAGAAAATGAAAAAATAAAATGTAATATATATGTAGGTACACAAAAAAAAATTTTAAAAAAATATTTTTTTTCTTTATTCTATTTGGGATATACCTCGTTTAGACTTTCACAATCCTTCGACAAGTATACTCAGAGCTTCTAAATAAAAATAAAAGCCTGCAACAATAATACACATTTTCAAATTTCAAATGTTGGTTGTTTCTATAAGGCAATAAAGACATGTTTTGAGTCTCTCCAATCAACTTGCATATGACTCTTCTAAAGCCTCTGAAGCTTCTCGGGTGGGCCAAAAGGGCTTCTCTATGGTCGTATACAAGCAATATTTCTAAAATCGAAACAGCTTCGTTAGACCCTTGTGGAAGTAAAATTGTTAGTTGGGTATTTTCTTGGATGATTGGAAAACTTCTTATATAATTCCCATTCATAAATCTGGGTCTAAACAAGATGTTTCTAATTACCGGCCAATCAGTAAATTGTCTACAATCCCCAAAGTTTTTGAAAAAATAGTCTACGATAAACTTACATTCTCTCTTAAAGAAATCATTTCTCCATTTCAACATGGGTTTGTTGCTGGAAAATCCACAACAACCAATCTTACGATTTTCTGCAACGAAGTAATAAGAAACTTTGAAAATGGCTTTCAAACGGATGTCATATTCACTGACTTTTCAAAGGCATTCGACAGAGTTAACCATTTTATTTTATTAAAAAAGCTGGAGACTATTGGCTTCCACTTCAATATGTTAAAATGGTTCGGATCCTATTTGAAGGGTAGAACTTAATTTGTTCGAATGAACGATTTACTATCAGATGTCATTCATGTAACTTCAGGAGTACCACAAGGGAGTCACTTGGGACCCCTTCTATTCCTGTTGCTCATAAATACATCCCTTATTTCATAAAAAATGCCTTTTGCCTAATGTTTGCTGATGACATTAAAATCTTCCGTTGCATTAAAACACAAAATGATTGCCTTCTTCTTCAAAAAGATCTACTCCACTTATCTAAGTGGTGTGATAATAACCAGCTTTTCTTAAACGTCTCCAAATGTCAATCATTAAGTTTTTCTCGTAGCCCGTCACCGATAGAGTTTGAATATGAAATTGAAAGCTTAAAACTCTCAAAAATCCAAAAAAAGAAAGACCTGGGAATTATCTTTGACTCCAAACTTTGCTTCACTCCGCATATTGATTTTATAGTTTCTAAAGCTAATTCTATGCTTGGCTTTGTGTGCCGTAACTCAAAAGAATTTACAGATCCTTTTACTTTACTGTCACTTTTTTATGCGTATGTAAGATCCTCCTTAGAGTATTGCAGTGTAATTTGGAACCCTTTCTATAATGTTCATTCTACGAGAATTGAAAACATTCAAAAGAAGTTCTCGCGAATTGTAGTTTACCGTCTTAACTGGAATATTCAAATGCCTTCGTATAAAACTAGATGCCAACTTCTAGGCTTGCAGTCTCTCGAAACTCGCCGTAAATATTTCTCAATTGTCTTTATACGTGATATTGTTACATCTCGTATTAATTGCCCACAACTTTTGTCTCTTGCTAAAGTGTATGCTCCGTCTAGAGGGTTACGAATTCGTTATCTGTTCCATGAATCTTTTCACCGAGTAAATTACGGATTAAATGAACCTCTAACAAGATGTATTAGAGGGGTGCCTATTGTTTCTCCTTTTTTACTTCGATTTCTGTTATTTCGTTTTCGACACAATTATTTTTGATTAGTTCGCCATCCTTTATTTGGTTTTTCGTTTACTTCGTATTTCGATCACTTCGCCCAACTATAACTTCGCCTTATGTCTTCTTGATTTTAATTTATTTCTCATTTTCATTACAAGTCCAATGAGTTGTTTCGCCAAGGTTCATTTCGCTTTTAGTTTATTTTGGCATCTGGTTATTCCATCTTCAGTTTTGTGGATTGTTTTGGGCTTTGAAGACTTTTGGATTAAAGATAAGCAAATCGTTATAAAATAAGAGATCTGTTACCTTAAATTGTAACGAATTCGTTGATTTTTTCTTTTTTGGGCATTTTAAAAATTTACAGGTACTCAAAATGACGCAAATTATTCGCCAGCATTTGTTTCGCCATTTTTTTGTGGATGTTAAAAGCCTAAGGGCGTTAAGATTCGCGCGAATTTTAACGCCCTTAGGCTATTAACATCCACAAAAAAATGAGCGAAACAAATGCTGACGAAATAATTAAAGTCCAAGTGAACTTAAGGCGACTTAATTCCAAAACGAAATAATGAAAAAAAGAAAGAAATCAATAACAAAATAAACTAAAAACAAAGTCATAAGAAAACGACTTCAGTTCAACTTACATAGATTTCTTAACGAAAACTTAATGTGAACTATATCCAGCAAGATTAAGATTTTAATCATTAAAACTGGAACAAAGGTTTTGCCCGTGGCCTGGCTAGTGAATAAAGAAGAAGAAGATTGGTTTATAATACAGATTCTATATACTACTGGAATCAGTAAAGTAGAAGAATAAGCACTATATTTAATTGGACTTGTTAAATTATTGATTTAATATAGCTTTTTATGGCCTTTAGTCCAAACAAAAATTTTTTTTTTTTTTTGTTTGGACTAAAGGCCATAAAAAGCTATATTAAATCAATAATTTAACAAGTCCAATTAAATATAGTGCTTATTCTTCTACTTTACTGATTCCAGTAGTATATAGAATTTGTATTATAAACCAATCTTCTTCTTCTTAATTTTGAAAACATAAAATGATAAAATTTAAAATACACTGAACGAAAAAAAGTCAATATTTTATGAACGGGTTGCGATAGAACTTTTTTCTATCTGTTTTTAGAACAGTCATAAGTATAGCTATCAGCCATTTTAGGGTTGTCCATTCTCTATTGCACACCCTGTATATAGTCAGACATATTCTAAACAAAAATTCCCAGGGAAATGGTTTCGGGAGAAGGGCCCCAATCGGAAAAATGGCGAAAATTTTCATTTTTTTTTTTTTGCTTTCCTCATATTCTTAACCATCGAAGAACGAAATTCAAGCTAAAAAAATAATGCAATTTCAAGAACTTTTCAGTTAAGAGTTCTTTTTTCAGAATAGGCCTGTTTATGACGATTACAACTCAACTTCAACTTTTTGAATCGTTATACCTAAGAAACGGTGGGTCCTAGGAAAAAAAGTGTCATGACACTTTTTATATATAATAATCTGGTCTACAATTCTCGGATTGAAAATTTTTTGATAAGACTTACCTTTTTGCTGAAAATCGTGAAAAATCAGTTTTTTTGACCTTTGACCCCCCGTAAATTTTTTTCCAGGCCTCGGATCGATGAGGACTTTTTAGGTTTAATTTATGATGGTGTTTCCAACAATCCTACCAATTTTCAGCTTGCTGCGAATTAATCTAACCTCGGATGTCTAAATTGACCGGTCTAAAATAATAATGAGAGATCTTTGGATCTAGTGTTTACTGATTCACCTAAAATAACTTCTTTGGAAAAATCTGATAACTTCCTTTTTGTTGAATCGGAACATCACTCTCCAATTAATATTAAATATTTTGTTGACAACATTATAAAACCTAAACAAACTGCAAGATCCTATAAGCTTGACTTCAAAAAAGTAAACGAGCTTCTGTTTTTAAATCTTTTTCAATCATATGATTGAGAAAATATGTTTGTGAACCCTGATGTAAATGCTTGTTGTGCTGCCTTTTATGTACACTTAAAAAAATGTTTGTCTGCCTGTACTCCGTTGATGAAAGTGTCGGTGGACTTTGAAAGATCACCATGGCTATTGAATAATTCTCAATCGAAATATCAAAACACAAGACACAACATTCCATTTTGAATATAAGAAACGAACTATTTTATTAAAGGAAATCTTAAACTACATTACAGCTATGTCTTATATCTAAATTACTTCTACAGATAAAACTATTTACATAGATAACAAACTGGATAACGACGGTGTGAAACAGAGAAACATTTTTTGTAACAAGATCCACACAGATGTGAGTCATAAACCCAATCTGTGTGAATCATGTATACAAAGGATCTATGCCATATACCGTCGCCATCCACTTTGATCCTAACTATGGATATTACTGTATTCCTAGGCATAAGAGAAGCTACCTGCGCGTATTTATAATAGTCTGCAATAGGTAATTCAACAGCTATCCAAGGATGTTCATACTCTCCGAAATAAAAAAACTAAACTTTTTAGAAAATATCAATTATTCTCATCTGTCACCGATTATGTTAAATATAGTGCTGCCCGCAGGGATCTTCAATTTAAAATAAAATCTGCATGCATGAATTATGTGAGTAGAATTCAACATCAGATTTCGGAAAATCCCAAGTCATTTTGGAATTTTGTAAAAACTAAGAGGAAAGAATCCAAATTTCCAGCTACAATGAACTTCTGTGATAACACTTCTAGTGATACTGATTCAATCTGTGATATGTTTGCTGACTTCTTTCAACACGTTTACAAATTACCTGATTCCTGTGATAATAAGAACTGTGATACCTTAAATAACAATGTGCAATATTACCCTCAACTAAATTTTTCCGTCCCTATAATAAGTGAAACTGTGATAAAAGATTATATTTTAAAAATGAAAATCTCAATGTTCTACGGTCCTGACGAAATCCCTTCCTGTATAGTGAAAAAATTTATGTCTGTTCTTGTACGCCCATTGTGTTATTTATTTAATTTATCTAAACAAAAATCAGTTTTTCCGGAAATGTGGAAATCTTCATTTATTTTACCCTTGCACAAAAAAGGAAATAAATCCAATATTGAAAATTACAGAGGTACTGCTAAAATGTCTTGTATCCCAG
This sequence comes from Episyrphus balteatus, assembly GCF_945859705.1. Lineage (NCBI taxonomy): Eukaryota > Metazoa > Arthropoda > Insecta > Diptera > Syrphidae > Episyrphus > Episyrphus balteatus. The sequence continues at coordinate 81,999,534 of NC_079134.1, forward strand.
AAATGTTTGAAAACATCATGTGTGACCTCTTAAAAAGTAACTGGAATCAATTAATTTCTCCTTATCAGCATGGCTTCACAGAAGGAAAATCTACAACCACAAACTTAATGTATTTCTGCTCGGAAACTGTGATAAAAAATCAGGATGGTTTTCAAACTGATGTTATATACTTAGATTTCTCCAAAGCGTTTGATCGTGTTAACCATTCGATATTACAGAAGAAATTAGCCCGTATAGGCTTTCCCAACTGGTTCCTCGTGTGGCTGAAATCCTATCTTTCAGAAAGAACTCAATATGTACTGTTTAAGAATAAAATGTCTAAAATTATAAATGTCTATTCTGGTGTCCCTCAAGGAAGTCACATTGGTCCTCCATTATTTGTGTTATTTATAAACGACATGTGTAATGTAATAACTCGTTCAAAGATTCTTATGTTTGCCGATGATACAAAATTATTCCATTCTTTCAAGAACCATGAAGATGCACATTTTCTCCAAAGTGACTTAAATAAACTTTTTAATTGGTGCAATATAAATGATATGTCTTTAAATTTATCAAAATGTAAAGTTATGACATTTACTCGTAAGCTTTCTCCTTTGATAATGAATTATACCATTGCTGATAAATTATTGGAACGTGTCAGTTATTTTTGTGATCTTGGCGTTATTTTGGATGCTAAATTAACTTTCAAAAACCATTGTGACTATTTAATAAACAATGCAAATCGTAAACTTGGTTGCATACGACGGTGGGCAACAGATTTTAACAACCCTGTACTTTAAAAGTACAGACAAATGTACTTTAAAAGTACATCAGCGAAGCACATCTGGAAGTGCTTCTGATGTATATTTGCCAGTACTTTTTTACTTACAGAAAAACCACTGAAAATTGTTCTTTAAAAGTACTTATCTAGAAGTGGTGAAATTTGTACGTAAAAGAAATAGTTTGTTCCTAGTGAAACTAAACCTTTTGAAATTACACATGAAACAAATTTATATGATAAATTGAATTTTATAAATAGTTTTAATTTACTAGTTTTAATTCATTAGTGAAAAATTATTTATAAACTTTAATTTAACATATTAATTTGTTTACTAAAGTGTAAGCTTTGCTGAATAAGTTGTAATTACATAACATCACTACAATATCCCCCTTCAGTTGGTTGTCCTGAAAATACATGCGAGTCAATATAATTTTTAGTAATACTTGTTTCGTTTTAGCAATTCATGTACATTTTACAAATCAATAGTTTAATTTGGTATTACTTCTTAAATTACGAGTTTGTGACTCACTTCTTTCAGGTGTACCTTCGCTCTTTTTTTTATTATACTTTCTTTTTGTAGTTTTCATTATTTTTACATTTTGCTCAGAATATTTTTCAACTTGCATATCTACATTTAAATTTTGTTCTTTAGAATGAGTTTCAACTTGCGTATCTAACTCTCCTTCTTTAACATTAGGTTCTATTAAAGATTCAATGTTCAATCCATTAACTGGCTCATTCTCGTTTTCAAAAATAGATATACAATTTTGTTCGGGGGAAGGTGTTTTGGGATTTTGGATAGGAACTTCAATAGGATTGTTAACAATATTCGGTTCCACTACATTTTTAATTTTATTTTTAATTACATTTGTGTGGCCATCATTTAAAGTTATAGGGACATAATTTTCATGATTATTGTTAGGAATGCACATGCTTATGATTTGATTTAAATGTCTTTTCCAAATTTTATCAGAATTCACTAATTTAACTAAGTATGTTTGCATGCCCAATATTTTAAAAATTTTAGCTTTAGTCCAAATTACTTTATTAGCTTTAGAATAATCTTTTACCATTACAATTTCATTTATTTTAAAAGATTTTCTTATTTTCGATTTATAATATTAATACAGTAAAATAAGGAGAAAAAAGGGGTAAATCTCGGAATGAATGTTAGTAGAAATTTTTTTTCCTCAATATCTTCCTTTTGCCATTCTATAACATAACTCAAAAGTCTAGAAAAATCTCATGTCCGCTTGTCGCGATTTCAAGGTCAAATCGCGAAATGGAGATTTTCAAAATTAGCAAAAATAGCCTATGGTATTATATACACATATGATACATGGTTTCAAGGTATTTTTTAATGCTGATTCCAAAAAATCTAAAATCAAGACAATCTGACATCTCTGGAAAAAGTTATACCTGTTTTTCATCTGTCAACTCATATTATTATAACAGTTGCAAACTTACTGCCGAAAAACCCTTAAAAGTTATGGTAGATTAACCAAACTTTGCATGTAGATTTTAGAATCCATCATCATTAAAAATGAAAACAATCCATTACAAAAAATATATATACCTACGAAATAATGGTATTTTTTGATGGAGGGGCAAATTTTAGGATATGCACTAAAGAAGATTCTGGTTCATCTTAGGAATAAGTGCTAATAGGCTAATTTTTTCATTTTAATCTTTGTTTGGATATTCTTTAACTACCCTCAAAAATCTAAAAAAATCTCATGTCCGCAAGTCCTAATTTTCTTGGTTTGAAGATAAGGTGCAGATTTGAAAAAATTGAAAAACTACTCTTCAGATATTTGTGTCAGATCAACATGAATAAGGGACATTACTTTTCAGGGATGGTCATATTGATTTGTTTGTGGGTTTTGTTGGAATCAGCGTTAAAAAATACCTTGAAATGATATGGGTTATGTTGGTATACATATAAGAATCTAAAATTTTATTATTATTTTTTTTAAATCTGCACCTAACTTAGTTTAACCTGGAAAATAAGAACTTGCGGTCATGAGATTTTTTTAGATTTTTGACATAAGTTATAGAATATCCAAATAAAAATAGAAACAAAAAAATTAGCCTATTAGCAGTAATTCCAAGATTGTACCAGGATGTTTTTTAGTGCACATCCCAAAATTTCCCCTTTTCTCAAAAAATACCATTTTGTCATAGATATAAATGTTTTTTTGCATTGCATTGTTTTGATTCTTAATGATAATGGATATGAAAACCCTCATGCAAAATATGATTCCGCTACCATTACTTTTAAGGTTTTTTCGGTAGTAAGTTAGCAACTGTTATAATAATATGGGTTGACAGATGAAAAACAGGTATAACTTTTTTCAGAGACGTCAGATTGCCTTGATTTTAGATTTTTTGGAATCAGCATTAAAAAATACCTTGAAATCATGTATCATATGTGTATATAATAGGTACCATAGCCTATTTTTGCTAATTTTGAAAATCTCCATTTCGCGATTTGACCTTGAAATCGCGACAAGCGGACATGAGATTTTTCTAGACTTTTGAGTTATGTTATAGAATGGCAAAAGGAAGATATTGAGCAAAAAAAATTTCTACTAACATTCATTCCGAGGTTAAATCCTTATTTGACTGGATTATATTGTTTTTGATTTGTTTGTTGTTTTTTAACTGTTGTTTTAATTTTACTTAGATTAATTTCCATATTTCTTTTAGGATTAAGTAAATCTAATCTAGTTCTTAATTTTCTACCAATCATTAACTCAGCTGGAGATACACCTGTTGTTGAATGAATAGTATTTCTATAATCTAATAGAAATGCATTAATTGCCGAATGAATGTCAATTTTATTATTTGGCTCAAGTGCTCGTTTTAAAGCGTTTTTTATGGTTTTCACAAAATTTTCTGCTAAGCCGTTTGTGCTTGGGTTTCCTACTGGCGTTGTTAGATGCTTTATACCATTGATTTTCTAAAAATCTTCGAATTCCTTAGAAACAAAAGCAGTGCCATTGTCAGAAACTAACGCTTTAGGTATGCCAAAACGCGCAAATAATGGTCTTAATTTGTTTATCGTAGATTTACTCGTTGTATTTGTACCCATGTCAAAACATTCGGGCCATTTACTATGGCTATCCACCAAAACTAAAAACCATCTCTTATAAATAGGTCCCAAAAAATCTATGTGCACTCGCACCCATGGTTCTTCAGGCCATTCCCAACACATAAGACTTCTTTTTGGGGGGCTAGACCTAGTTGACATGCATTGCTCACATGATTTACTAACGGCTTCCAAATCACTATCTAGCTTAGGCCACCAACAGTAACTTCTAGCTGTAGCTTTCATCTTACCTATCCCCATGTGTGTTTTATGTATTTCAGCTAAAACCGATGACTGCAATTATTTAGGGATAATAATGCGATAGCCCCAAAATAAGCAACCTGACTCAATTCTTAATTCATTTCTTCTCAAGAAAAAAGGTTGCAGTTCAACATCTACTTTATCTTGTTGCCATCCAACGTGAACGAATTTCATAACACTGGATATAATGGAATCTTTTTTGGATTCTTTTGCAACACAGTGACAGGCAAATAACTCAACTCCCTAACAAAATTAATGTAACACAAATCTGCATTTTCTACTGCATCTAATGGTTTTTCGATTGGGAATCGCGAAAAATAATCCGCAAAATTAGCTTCGAATCGAATACATTCAATTTTGGGAGTATAACCTGTCAAAACTAGTGCAATACGTTGCAACCGATTAGCAGCCATCTGTGGAATACCCTTTTTTGGACCGAATTTGTACATTAACGGCTTGTTATCAGTCACTAATGTAAACTCTCTACCATATAGGTAGTGATGAAACTTTGTCACTCCGAAAAGAATAGCTATGGCTTCCCTATCTAATTGAGAATACTTTTGTTCGGTTTTAGACAACTTTCTTGATGCAAACTCGATAGGCCTTTCCATACCATTTTCATACACCTGTGATAACACAGCGCCCAAACCGATCGGGCTCGCATCGACGGTTAACTTTGTCTGTAGACCAGGATTAAAATGTGCCAATGCTGTCATTGAAATAAGTTCTTTTTTAATTTGACTTACAGCATGAGAATGCTCATCTCTCCAATCGAATTTCATTGTCGTTTTCAACAAATTATACAAAGGCGCACAAAGAGTTGTAATATTAGGCAAAAATTTCCTATAAAAATTTATAACCCCAAGAAACGATTGTAATTCTTTTAAGGAATTAGGATTTTTAATATCTTGAATCGTCTTTATCTTATTTGGACAAGTTTTTAACCCCGATTTGTCTATCACATGACCTAAATAATTTATTGATTTAGATAGAAACGTGCATTTATCTTTGTTTAATTTAAAACCTGCATTTTGCAAGATTTTTAAAACCATTTCTACTTTTTCCATATGTAATTTTCTGTTAGGAGCTGTTATCAATACATCATCTAGAAAAACTACTACTCCCTTAATGCCCATTAATAAACTGTCCATAATTTTTTGGAACACTGCCGGTGCCGATGCCAATCCGTAAACTAGACGCGTGTACTGGAAAAGGCCTTTGGAAGTTGAGATTGTTGTTAATTTTCTAGACTCTTTGTCCAGCACCACTTGCTGATATGCCATTGACAGATCTATTTTAGTGAATTCTTCTCCACCGTGGAGCTGCGCAAATAATTCTTCAATTCGTGGAAGTGGGTACTTTTCAATAAGCAATTGAGGATTCACAGTGATCTTGAAATCCCCACATATCCTAACTTCACCAGATTTTTTCAATATTGGAACGATTGGAGTTCCCCACTCACTGAAATTTACAGGCTCTAACACCCCAAGGCTAACTAATTTGTCAATTTCGTTTTCAACCTTTTCTTTTAAGGCCAAAGGCATTTGGCGTGGCTTGAAGAACTTGGGGCTACAGTCTTTCTTAACATGCAAAACTATTGAACCTTTATTAAATTTTCCTAATTCACCATAAAAAAGTTTACTAAATTTTTTTATTATTGCATGCATCTCCTGTGGAGTATTATTTTCAATGAAATTTAGATTAGCAAATCTTATATCAAATTCATTTAAGAAGTTTCGGCCTAGTAAAGGTGGACCACCATTTTCAACAACAACAACTTTTATCTTTTTGCACACATTATTGTATAAAACATCCATATCACAAACTCCAGCAGGAATAATTTTTGTGCCATTATAATTACAAAAAACTAAATTGGATTTTTCTAATGCATGTAAACTAAGATTATTACGGTATGTTTCTGAAGAGATTGCGGAGAAAGAAGCTCCCGTGTCAATTTCCATCATTATAGGAATACTATTCATGTAGGTACACTTTAATTTTAATAGACTTATTTGAATCTAAATTTCTATTACTAATATTAAATAAAGATAATTCAGAACTTTCCATGTACTTGAAATCATGTTGCCCATTAAATTTATTGGATTTAAGTGGACATACCCGTTGTAGATGACCTCTTTGCTTACACCGTTTACATCGGTAGTTTTTAAATCGACATGCATTTTCCGTATGATTTGCAAGTCCACAAACTGCACATTTACCGCTGTTGTTGCCACCTTGATGATTTTGCCCACGCTGCTGCTGATGGTGTGATTTACCCGTTGCTTCCCCATTGTTGCCTCTTTGCCTCGTTTGACCCATTCGATATATACCACCTTCTGATGTACCAGGTTCTTGTTTAATGCTTACGTCAAGCTCATATTGTTGCTTGACACATTCAACGGCATTCGCAATGTCAACGGCTTTGTCGAATGTTAGCTTAGTCACGCTCTCCAAAAAAAGCTTATCTTTCGCCGGTCCCTTCTGCAGTCCCATCACAAACTTGTCTCGCATAGCTGAATCAAGCTCACAACCAAATTCACAACAAATGGCTAATGATCGTACTCGAGCTGCCCATTGACTTATGGTTTCTTGATGATCTTTAACTGCAGAGTAGAATTTGTATCGTTCAGCGAAATGAGAAATGGTAGGCTTTAAATGATCATCACGAGCTTTGATAAGTACATCGTACGTAGCCGTCTCAATTTTCACTGGATGAATCAAATTAAACAATAATTTATATGATTTTTCTGACAAAGCATTAATTAAGATTGCTTTCTTTTTCAGACTTTCTTTAACATCGTTGGCTATGAAAAACTGTTCCAATTGCGTTTTAAAAATTTGCCACTCATTTTGGTTAAAATCAAACTTTTCAACAGAACCGATTACAGACATTTTGTTACTTTAATAATTAAGTTAGTTCAATCCTCGTCGCCACTGTGATGACTTGAGTAAAAAGGCAGAATATGCGTTAGAGTTCTTTATTACTATAACTTAATAACTAATTAGATAACAATCGGTTTAAGAGAGGGCAAACAACCTACTGATTGATATTACGTACAATTAACTTAGCCATTACTAAAGTGTAAGCTTTGCTGAATAAGTTGTAATTACATAACATCACTACAATTGGAAACACCACAAAATAGTTTTTTTTTTAAATTTAAATAAAAAAAAAAAAAGATCCCAGGCCTGGCCAGTTGAGAATAGTGAAAAAGAAAAAAATGGGCGCATTCACAAACCTAGGTGCTACATAGTCGACTCGTTCTGATTGGCTGAAAAGAGCTAAAAAATTAGTTGAAATTTCCCCACCGACGTAGTGTAAAAATTTTCGACTTCAAAGCTAGCTGACATTTCTCAGTCAGATGTTTGATGGAAACAAATTCTATTTGAATTTTAAATTTGGTGGTGTTGATGAAAAAAGCGTATAAAATAAAATTAATTGTGCAGTATGTGATTATAAATCAGGAAATTGAGGAATTTCAAAGAAAAAAAGCTATTTAAACCACTCAAAACACATTTTTTTTTATCGCATCTGTCACCTAGCTTTGGAGTGCAAATTCGCATTCCAAAAGTTGAAACTTGACTTTTGACTACGTAGCACGTAGGTTTGTGAATTCGCCCAATTACTCTGCACTTTGGTGGTGGTTTTTGTATCTTTTTTTTTTTCTTAATGTACAAGGCTGAAGCTGTGTCAAACTTTCCCGAGTAAACAGCAAAATAATTTACAACGCATTTTGATGGTGGAATTTTTGTGGCTTGCTGAAGAATTTGTGTGGTAGATTGTTATTATTTTCACTAATAACTGAGAAGATTATTTATTCTTTGAACTAAATTGTTTTATTTTTTATTTTAATTCTCCAAATGGAGGACAGAAAATTTTTTTTAATATATTTTTTTCTTTTATGTCTATGTTGCTGCGGCTTTCAAGGCTCACTAGAAAATATAAAATGCAGCAAAACAAACGCGAACAAAAGAGACAAAACTTTGTACATTGCATACATTGCGCTCTCTTCCTCCCATTTTACAAAGAAGGATAAACAAAACTATTTTTTTTATTTTTGAGGGGAGAGATTTTGGTAAATAAGGAACACACACATCTACAAAAGAGACTTTGTTGGTGGTTGTATTTTCCTCTAAACTACTGAGGTTTGGTTTGCAGGGAGGTAACGAACAAATTAACATGCTTTCAAGTAATGTCTATTCTGACCAACCTGATATCAACTCTTATAATTCTCTTCTCAATTCAATGAATGAAATAGAAATTGGAGACGAATCACTGGAAGAGTATATTGCAAATCAAAACGACTACGATGAACAACTTAATGATTATGCAGATATTCATTTTTTAGGCTAACAAGCTCGTCCTTAACAAACTTCGAATGTAAGACGAGCGATGGTAGAATTTTAAAATTTTTAGTCGACACAGGGTCAAATAAAAACTACATTCAGCCAAGCTTAGTAAATAAACCAACTCCTAATAACCAAAACTTTTTTGCAAATTGTGTTGGCGGAAAAGTCGAAATTACCCAACATACTATGATAAATCTATTCGGTATTAATAATATTCAAATAAAATTTTTTATACTACTTACACTTAAATCCTTCCACGGAATTTTAGGTAATGACAGTCTTAAAGATTTGTCAGCTGTCATTTTTACAAAATTATATGCTCATAAAAGGTAAACTTAAAATCAGGCTCAAACAACAAATTTCCGAATCAATAAACTCTGTCACAATTAGAGACAGCCACATTTCACAAAAACAAAAATTAGAACTTCATAAACTAACAGAAATATATTCTAATTTATTTGCCGAACTTAATAAAAAATTAACTTTTACCACGACAGTTTTCCCTTCCCATTCCATTCCCTGTCAATCATTTTCTTAAATCCCTTTCTTTTGCTGGTCCAAAATGCTCGAAGAGATTATTAGAGACCTGGCCCATCAACCAGAAGCTTGCTCTTTGAGTATCTTGGAAAAGCAAACAAAACAAGTTTACTTCAAAACATATAGTGTGACGTGTGATTGATGGTTCACACAGACCATAAAGTCGGTATTGGACGAGCGGTCCATACTTTTGGGAACTATGTATATTTATTTGTACGGGCGGTCCATAAAACTATTTGATGAAAGACACATTTAATATGTTTGTGAGAGATGACTCAATCAGGAGATAAAGGCATGAAGTATTTACCCATGCCCAACGTAAATGTGAATTATAATTCACCAACGTAAATTTAGTATGGCCGAGTGCCCACCATAAGTGCATTGCATAAAAGTAAAACCATGCGATGTGTTTCCCTTCCCCTAATTGTCTGCGCGAATACGGTTTTAGTTTAATTAACTTTCGCGTTTGAATCCTTTCTCGCGGTTTAATTTGAAAAAGTCAATGGTCGGGACTCCGTCTAGCAGAAGTATTTTCCTCCAATTTATTGGTTCTGGGCCGGTTTGGGCTGGGGGCTTTGCGTGCTTTTAAAATAATTTTTCGCTTAGTTCTTTTTAAATGGAATTGGCGGAAGCGGGCTAAACGCGTCCACTTAGCCACTGTTGGTGAGAATATCACCAACGCATGAGATCGCTGCTGTTAGACCGAGACAGAAAACCTCCATGCACGAAGATCAGAAGGTTATGACCATATGGTCGTGGTGGCATGTTCGTTTTGGCCCGCTGTTTAATCACTCTTGAATGATTTCTTAAATTTTGTATAGAAAAAAATTGATTAAAATACTTCGAAATAAAAACTCAACCACTTTGTTTGTAAGTTAAATTCGTTATAATTTTTTATTTTTAGTCATAAGACCTATCGTACAGCCGATTCGTACAATCAATCATCAATTTATTAGGTTGAAAAAAGTTGCTCAATTGTGGAATGTATTTTATATAGCATTGCACCGACGAGATATTTAGCGAAATGTATTATTAAATTCGCGTTTATTATTAAATTTGAATTATTATGTTTGAAATAATGATTGTAAAGCACTACCGATAGGGTCTTTATTAAAAAAATGTTTTTTTTTTTTTAACACACTGCACACATAAAATTGTTTATAAAATTGTTTATTTAAAATGTTTTTTTTAAATATTTAATTGTATTTAGTTTAATTTAAGGCTTGAAGGACCAAATGTTTAATCACTCTAGAATAATTTCTTAAATTTTGTATAGAAAAAGTTTGATTAAAATACTTCGAAATAAAAGCTCAACCACTTTGTTTGTAAGTTAATTCGTTATAATGTTTTATTTTTAGTCATAAGACCTATTGTACAGCCGATTCGTACAATCAATCATCAATTTATTAGGTTTAAAAAAGTTGCTCAATTGTGGAATGTATTTTATATAGCATTGCCCAATGCATAATTTTAGTACTAAATTTACTACTTTTGTACTTTCATACACCCGCCATTTTTACTTCACTTCTTGGAAGACTTTTAAGCGAGATAGTGGTGGAAAAATTAAGCGAAAAATTATTTCGAATTTTTAAGCGATATTTAGGTGATTGATATAAAGTTGTAAGAGTTCCAGTTGGGAACAATAAATAGTTTTTGAGTTTAAGAAAATATAAAGGACAAATATTTTCTGTGGAAAATTTGGGTGAGAATATTTATTCCGAGGAGGTCCGATAGAACCATTGTGAGGGAGGAAAATTTGTTGGGGTCAATATACCAGGACAAAGGATTCAGTTTTTGAGATAAGTATTTGGTTATTTGTAAAAATATTTGTTGTTTTAAAATTCGTTTTTGAGTGGCCCTAAAGTGGGTTTAATTTGTGACCAATTAGGCCTTCGTTCCGTTGTTTGTTTTATCCCGATATTTTGCGGGACTCGCGACCGTTTAGTTTTGCCGTTGTCTTTCGGGATCTTTCAAAAAGTAGTTTTCCTTTGTGTCTTTTTGGCACAAAGGAATTGTTAATTTTTATCTTTGCTTTTGGTTTTCGTTTGCCTTTTTACATATCTACATTTTGCATTTCATTCGTCATTTCAATTAAATTATTTTTGAACTCTTCTTGTTTTTGAAAAGATTTTGGGTTTTAGTCCAGGACTGGAGGTTTCCCAGTCTTTAAAAAAATAAAAAATTTCTTAAAATTCCAATTAGGAAATAAATTCATTTTTTTTTTAATTTAAAATTTTGAGGAATAATTTTCAGCTTAGGTTCGGTTTTGGTAAACTTCAGGGGCGGACTGGCCCACCGGGCAACCGGGAATTTTCCCGGTAGGCCCTCGGGCAAGAAGAAAATTTTTGAAAGCACTTGAAATTCTATTTTGTAAAAGAAAACTTTCTCATAAAATGCTCGGTTGCTAGTCAATATAAACATATTGTGGCCTCCTATAAATCTTTCGAGGTGCACAGAATTATTTTTGTGGACCTTTTATTAAATGTAGGCCCCCTATAGATCTTTGAAGGCCCACCGAATTTTGTTTGTGGTCCTTTAGTCAATGTAGGCCCTCTTTCGATCTTTCAAGGTTCACAGAATTATGCTTGTGGCCCTTTTAGTAAATGTAGGCCCTCTATAGATCTTTGAAGGCCCACCGAATTTTGTTTGTTGCCCTTTAGTCAATGTAGGCCCTCTTTCGATCTTTCAAGGTTCACAGCATTATGCTTGTGGCCCTTTTAGTTAATGTAGGCCCCCTATAGATCTTTGAAGGCCCACCGAATTTTGTTTGTGGCCCTTTAGTCAATGTAGGCCCTCTTTCGATCTTTCAAGGTTCTCAGAATTATGCTTGTGGCCCTTTTAGTAAATGTAGGCCCTCTATAGATCTTTGAAGGCCCACCGAATTTTGTTTGTGGCCCTTTAGTCAATGTAGGCCCTCTTTCGATCTTTCAAGGTTCACAGAATTATGCTTGTGGCCCTTTTAGTAAATGAAGGCCCTCTATAGATCTTTGAAGGCCCACCGAATTTTGTTTAGATACGCAAATTTTTTTCTCAATTAAAAAAAAAATATTATTCTTATATGAAAAAAACATTATTCTTATAGGAAATTTTTAAATGCGATACATACAAATTTTGCTTTGTTTGCGAGATATATCGCACCCTCAGTGCAAAAGAGCGAAAACTCAAAAAAGCTCATTTCGAGAAAACGCTTCTGCAAAATACATACTGACTCTAAACTTTCCCCTATAACTTTCCATGGGACAGCAATTTCCATAATGTCAAAGCCCTATTACAAGAACCATTATGTTTATTTTGTAGTTTTAATAAATTTATTTTTTAAAATTGTTTAAATTAGGAAAGAGTTTGACTTTTAATATAGTAGGAATTGGATAAAAACAGTCATAATCTTTCGAATTTTTCGTTTACGTTAACAACAAGAAAGATAATTTAAAAAGCAACATTTCCTCATCATTATCTCAAAAATGTCATTTTTTGACTTATCGCTCTTTTGCACTGAGGGTGCGATATTGAGAACTTCAAAAATGGGGCTTTTGCACCCCTATCTTCAATTTTCACCCTCTCATTTAATAGCACTCCGCGGTTTTATCTTTACAAAATAGTTTCGGGATTAAGGATAAACAACATTATATAAGATAATTTTTTTTATAAAATAATGCTTTAAATTGATAAAAATATGCTACTTGTATTTGTTAAAGAAAAATGGCTTAAAAAGATCAAAAACAGTAGATTTTCAAAGTCCATATTTTATCCAATTTTAACCGTATTCAATTTTTGTGACCATTATGTTGAAAGATAAAGTAGTATTCTCTTTTATATCTAAAAATACTCAAAGGATACAAAAAAACTATTAGTCGTTTTTTCCCTTTTTGAATAGTTTTTTCTTGAGTTTTTTACAATTTTTTAATTTGAAAAAAAAATTTTAAAGGATACATATCGATAGCAAATTTATTTATCTTCAAAATATTACTTAATAAAAATTTTCAAATTCAGCTTGGTTTTCAAGTTATAGACAAAAACCCAAAAAGTAACAAAAAGGGTCGAAAATATTGATAGTCACAAAATCCATAGATTTTGAAGAAAAGTATTTTGTTATCTTTTCCAAAAAACGTACTACACATGCAAAATTTAAAACGATGAGGATTCGAAAGATTTTGCTTTTTTCTTTCAGTAAGAATTTTTTTTGTCAAAAATTTACTTTAAAAATCTTTTTATACATTTCTCTTAAACATCTGGAGTGAACCAAAAAAATATTTTAGTGTTTGTTGCTTATTTATTCAGCTATCAGGGCCGGTTTTTCTGTTCAGATTGGTCGTTTATTACTCAAGATATTGCCCGAATGGGTACTACCTATGCTGGGAAAAAACAACGACAAAAAACTGAGAAATTTTGTCCCGAAAACGTATCCATCGTAATTTTTTGTAAAGTAATTTCCGAGACCCTTAGGTCAAAGCACGTAAGAAAATAAAATGCACGACTGGGTCGCACTTACTTGCTCTTGTAGTTAAAAGTATATTTATCTTAAATATCTATTGGATATTTAAGATTTTGTTAAGTTCCGAGAAAAAAAATTAAAAAAAATATAAAGTTAAAAAATTAAATTTAAAATATAAAATTTTTTTAAATTTTTTTTAAATTGGCTTATGCTTTTATGAAATATAGAAATCTAAAAAATATGACAATTTTTGCAAAAACGACAACGCCATATTTCCGTTTTCCGAATTTTTTGAGAAAAACTAAAAATGCAGTTTTGTTAGAATCCAAAAGACTATTACGTACACAAAATTTTGAGAGCCGTTTTCGAGAAAATTGCAATACCTCCAAAACGGTATATTGAAAAAAAAACGGGTCTTTGGAACTAGGTAAAAATCATCTGTACCAAGTTAAAAGGAAATCCATCTACCATCTATCCGTGTACGCCCTAGCTCGTAGGACAGACCGACGACGGACGGCATGACGAAACCCACTTTTTTGATCTTCTCCATCATGGTAATGTTGGTTTTGATTAAAACCTCAATTTTTTTTTGTATACGAAACGAACACTTGCCCTATAGAGCAAGTAAAAATAGTGGGATTGAGTGTCCATTTTGGCTGTAAACCAGTGCAATTAGAAGTGTTATAGTTTCAAAAGTTTGTGAAATATATTAAATAAAATACACTACTGGGGTCCCACGCACTTGCTCTTATGGTAAAAGTAACTCTGATGTTAAAGAATTTTATTGAACAAAATTAGGGAAAATTAAAATTTGATATTTTTAAGGAATTCTATAAGTAGTCAAAATAAATAAAATCTGTTTTTGTAATTAATTAAACACCGTTTTAAATGATCTTTTACACAAAACTAAGCACCTATGCTATTTGATATCTTCCATGAAAAGAAAATTTCGAAAATCGTTAAAGCCTTTTTATAAAAAAAAAATAATTTTTTTATATATAAAATTTTTCTAACATTTTTCAAAAAATATAGTTGGTATGCCATTTATTAGAAATAAAAAAACGAAATTTCCATAAAATTTATCAACCCGTTTTCAAAAAATCGATTTTTCAAAAGACAGGTAGGTACCGTTAGTTTTGGCCCTAAAAAAAATTTCAATTTGTCCTCCAGGGAATCACCCAAACCAAAGATCATATAACTAGTATAACTAGTTATATGATCTTTGCCCAAACTATTAACTACCAAGTTTGAAAAAAATCGCTCCATTAGTTTAGGCTATGACTCGCAGTACTTACAGACGGACAGACAGAGCAGAATAGCGGGACCAACTTTTTTAGCATATTCTATCATCTTAATGTCATGTCTGATTGTTATCTCAAGTCCGATTATTTTTTCGAATTTTTAACTTGCCCTATAGTACCAATATCGCAAGTAAAAATGTCAATTTGTCCCCACCTTTCGAGACAAACCGGGACCAGTTATAAAATTGAATTTAATATAGCCACGGAATTCGTTAGAACATCATTTTTTAGATAATTTTATTGTGAATAAGACTGTTAAAATGAGTAAAAATGGAGCTATTAAATATAAATAGTACCAACCTCTTTTCCAAGATGGCGGCTGCTCCTACCATCCCAAAAAATTGACTTTTGTGATGAGGACATTCACCCAAATACATTCCACGAAAAAAAATTTAGTCCTGCGAAAAATGCGATTTGATTTACTAATTTGCCTGGGCTATAATATCATTCTAGAACGTTGTGTTGAGATCAAATAATAATAATAATAACATTCTACATTAGTCAAACAAATTAAGATAAAGATTTTTTTCGATTTGTATTTGTACATATTTTTGGAAGAGGTGGACATTTATGAAAAGTGACATTCGATATATTGATATATGAACCCCTTTCAAAATTTTGCTTTTCATAATTCTGTTTTTCAAAATTCTGCAAAAAATTAAAAAAGGGTTTGGAAAATGTTAAAAAGTGCGCGCTCTTTAACATTTTCCAAACCGTTCTTTAATTTTTTGCAGACTTCTGTAAAATCATCTTCTTGAAAAATTATCTGCTTATTTTATAACTTACCTACATAATTTGTTATTCTTTGAATGTATATTAATTTTCTTTTTATAAATAAATAAATTTGAAAAAATTAAGAACAGTTTTTTAATACTAAACATTTCCGAAAATAATTCAAAATTTTTTAAAAGGAATATTAAAAGGAAAATCTCCCTAAAAGTCTCTACCAATTTCGTATCGTTTAAGAAGCTGTCGATGAAGTTTTTATAAGGAAAAACAACAATTTTGTGGTCCATTACAACGTTTGGTAAGGGATTTTCAAAAAACTAGTTTTTACCTCTTTGATCATTTCCTAAAGCACTATATAAACACCTTAAATGTTTTTTTTAAGAACTTTTTAAATAACACAAGTTAAATACTACAAGGTTTTTGATGTCGAGGCTAAACTATACTTTTTCAAAGGGTTGCTGAACTCGAATCCGAAGATAAAAATATTCGATCACATCTCGTTTTTGAAATATTACCGTTAAGGCTGAGTGGACCACGTAAAAATCGGGTTATCGTTTACAAATCGGTGAATAACTTTTACATTTTTAAAGATAATTGAATGAAAAAAATTTTATTATTTAGATAATAAACAAGGCTAAATATCTTCATCCCCACAATTTCCAAATTTGTGCACTTGTAATTAAGAGAGAACAAAACATGATAAAATGTTCGTTCTTTTAGAACGACCTGAAAGACATTGGTTTGTTTCTTAGTTAGACTAAAATTTTTATTTTTTTTATTTCTATTTTGGATTGAGGTTGAATCAAACTACGGAGTAAAACTATTTTGAAAAACTAAAAATGTATTTTTCATAGAAAAAAATTAATCGAAACTGAAGCTATTTTTCCTTATGTTACAATGTTTGAACATGTATAACTTCTGCAATTATTGATAAAATTCATCGAAATAAAAAGAAATAAGTACCTCAACTCAAATACTAACACATTGATTAGTTTAAGAAATTCATATTAAGTTTTAAGGTCTTAAACAACAAAAAAATACTAAAAAGTCATTTTTTCTTAACTTTTTTAAAAAAAAAGTGGTTTAATTTCTTTGTTTTTCAAAGTATGATTTTGATTTTTATTTTATGTATTTAAAAGCTCAGTTTATGGACTATGGAGTAAAACTATATTTTGTTAAAAAATATTATTTTGTAAACCTCCAATCGCTTTTTAAGTAGTCCCAAAAACAATAAACTGTACTATGAAACCAGAATTTTTAGATTTTTTGTTATATTTTTTTTTATTTTTTTTTCATTATTTTTTCTATCAATATCAAGTTAGAAAATAAGAATTGCTATAATAGTTTTCTTACAATTAATTTTTGAAAAAGAGTCTACTTTCCATTTTTTTTTTTCAGAAATTCATGGAATGCGTATGTATTGGAATTTGTAGTTCAAACAAATTCCGCTGGCGCTAGTTGTATCTCTCTCTTTATTATCTTCTATTTTGTTTCTACATGATCTCTCGCACTCGCTCTGTCGAGTGGTTGTTTGGTGGTATAAGGAATAAGATGAACTTAGGTATCTGCATTCTACATATTGTTTGTACATAGGTTTTTCCATAAAAAAGGATTGGCGCCAGGCTAAGTGCATGCAAAGTGTTGTTGTATTTTTTTCGCGAAAATGAGAGGATACAGGAAATGGATCTCTCGCACGTTTGCAATGTATGGTATCTGGTGTTGCGTGGTAGGTATATGGAATAGGATAAACGAGTTTTTTTTTGTATTCTTGTTTTTTTTTTTTAACTGGTTTATTTACCTCTTTCATAAATTTATGATGTTGCATGTTAGGTATTCTTCTGAGCAACTGTATGGATATATTTTTTTCTATGAAAACAAAATTTGGAAAGACAGGCAGTCTGTAATGTTATTCGCATTATAATACAAAAATCTAAATTTTCGAATTTGACTTTATAGATGAAATTGTCTTTTTCTGTGAAATCGCGCACAACTATTCTGCTTCTCAATTACCTCATTTGTATAATTTTTCAAAACAAACTTATGAGAAATATGACCAGTCAAAAACTTCGCTTAGTAGGCGAAGATGGCATCTGTGAAGTCAAATGCCCATCATCAGTCAAAAACTTGACTATAAGCGATGCAGTTGAAAAGAAAAAACTAAAATATCTTCAGAAAAGCGGAGATACTTTTGTACTAAAAAAAAACGACGATTATTTTTATCAAGTGCAAGGACAACTGCACATTACAAAACGATCCCATTGTTTTTTTGGTGTATGGACATCATGCGATTTTGTTTATATAAAAATACAAAAAGACGACTCATTTTGGGAGGATAAAATAAAAAACAAACTACTAAATTTTTATAATAATCATTTTTTATTGGAATTATGTGATCCACGGATTCCAAGAAGTATGAGGGTATGGAATACGTAATATAACAGCAAACGATCTACTTTCTATTAGAATATTATTACTTTTCAAAACTATGTGTATTTTTCTAAATCTGTAACACTATTTTCTTTTTTCGTTCCATACCTTCAAATTAATTTTCAATATTCAGTAATATTATATCTAAAGCAGTCTAACATTTAAATTGTTTTTTGTTTTTTTAGTTATAAGGAATTTGTTATGTTTATCACCTTTCTAAATAAACTATTGAGTATCTTGTACCTACTTTTAACCTCTTGTAACCCAACATCGGAAATTTTAAAATTAATAATGTCAATCGACTAGCCTTTAGCCATAATAAAACACGTATTTTTTAAAAATTCAATATCTTTATTATTTACTTAGTTATTTCGAAATTTAAGGAGTAAAAAAATAAGTTTAAATAATTTATTTTTGTAGATAAATGCAAAAATTGAAGCAAAAAACTTTCTAATATTTATTTTTAGGCGGATTCCTAAAATCCAAAAATAAAACCCCGTTACTTTATGCAGAAAAAATATTTTTTCTGAATTTCGTTGTTTTTACACAAATTTGCTTGTTTTCAAAAAAAGCCGAACTTTCAACTTTAACTGCCAGTTTAAAACTATTGGTGTCATTTATTGAAAATATGATGTACTATTTCGATAAAGCAATATCTAAAAAATATGTTATCAGCTTCAAAAGAAGAAAAATATAGTTTTTGCAACTTTTGTGGGACCTTTGTTGGTTTGTAACAGATATGTCACATGGGGCTACAAGGGGTTAATAATGAAATAAAATGTATTGTTTTTATACCAAAACTAATTAAAATCCAAAAAATTATTATTATAATTTCGTATGTAAAAACAAAAAATATTTATTTATTTATTTTATGTAACTTAATTGAAGAGAAAAATATACATATATATATGAATAACAATAATATCAATTAATAATATAATATATAAATCTATGTACAAATTCGAAAGAAAAAGTTAAAAACATTCAAATAAATAAACAAATATGTACCTAATAGTTTTAAAAAATAAACGTTTTATTTGCCAAAAAAAAAATGTTGAAAAAATTTGTTTTTAAACTACTAAAATAAATATCATCACTGAATAACAAAGAAAAAAAAAGTCGATCAGATTCCTGCGCCTACGAATACTTGCAAAAGTTATATAGAATACCAAGTGATGTAGGTACATACATAGATGCGCAGAAAGATAGAAAAATTCAACACTGAATATCATACCATTTTTTTCTTCATAAATATACCTACCATGACTCTTGCACATAGAGTAAAACCAACGAAAAACGAAAACACAAGTGAATTCGGTTGCGCAAAGCAAAACCGCAATATACACTTGCAAGGCTTGCAACCCTTTTTTTTGCTATTTCCTTGATGCTGATTTGTTTTTTCTACCTAAATAGACTTTAATTTTATGACTTTGGTTCTCTAGAAAGGGTAAGAGAATGCAAATAAAGATACCGAGAGAGAACTGAGTTGAGATGACGTTGAACGTGAGAGATGTATGGCGAAGAAAGGTCACTAATACACACAAACTCTTTTACATGAAGTCTGAGTTCGTCATTCGGGGACACCCACTCTTAAATCTATTTAAGTCTTTCCGACATCTTATCCTTTTATTTCAGAGAGTACTTATGTAAAATTTTTCGTTATATTTTTAGCTTTCTATTTATCAAATTGTTTCAAGTTAGAAAATTAGCTCATGCCAAACAACTTGGATTATTTAAAATTTTTAATTTTAAGTATTCCCGATTTAATTTAGAACTAAATTGATATAATAGAATATTTCAATTTTTTGCTACAAAATTTTAGTGGGAGAAAAATTTCATTTTTAAATGTTTTTATATATAAAATTGTGCGAAATAATTTTTTGTATAAAGCCTAATAATGGTTCAAATTTATTTCTTCAAAAAAATTTTCTTGCTCCCTAAGGCTAGGCGCACACATGCGATTTTAGTCGCGCGATTATTCAGTCGCAAAAATGGATCACAAGGATTTCAATGGCTATGCACACACATGCTTCCCGCGATTAAAAATTTGAAAATTGTGTCTACAGTCATTGAAATTGTTGTCTTCTAATTTGCGACTGAATAATCGCGCGATCAAAATCGCATGTGTGCGCCTAGCCTAACGCTCGCAATTTATATCAAACAACTTATCACTCCTTGTACCAAATTAAACTAGAGATGCCGCCGAATATTCGGCCATTTTATATTCGGTACATTCTTAAATTCTTCTACGGTAAGCAGAGCTATTTTAAACTTTTAACTATGAATTTCTCTCCTAAAAAATACTTAAAAAGGATATTGACAAGTTTTTCGCTCTGACACAATTCTAATGACCATTTGCTTTAGCGGAATTAAGAATCGACTGCAGTTACATATAAGGCGTGTTTTTTCTACAACTCAGTAGCTACTCATTTTTTTATTTTAGTCGAAAAACAATAAAAACAAATACTTACAAATACTTTTTTCATTGATTTGAAAAACTTCTTCCGTCACACTTGAGTATTGAACCTAGACCAAGCGAGTTCAGAAGCCAGTACACTACGCTACCTCACCTACGTGATTAGCTTCACCCAATTGCAGGTTTTCTTAGGTTGTCAACATGCACATGAATAGACTTAGCATTTTTACTAGCTCCTTCAAGTATGATTATTGTTATTCGGCTCTTTCATGTTTTTCTCCATACTCTTAAGCTCATACTCGAGTTTTTCAAATCAATGAAAAAATTACTAGACCAAGCACCACACACAAAATGGAATAAAAGGAGTCTGATGATCGGATTGGCATCCGTGAAACAGTACTGTAACTCTAGCCATAAACACTTGGTGGTAGCACCTTCAAGATGTTATTGTTGTTCAAAGATTATAATAAAATTCGCATTTCCAGCCAGAAGTAGATAAGAGTTTCACTCAAGTTCTTTCTGTTATTATTCATATATTTTAAGAACTCTAAACTAAAGTTATATCCAACATGTTTGCGGAATTTTTTATGAAGTCCTTTGAAGAAACTCTCCCATCTGACCCTCGATCCCCTCTGACTTCTCAACAATATGCCCACTTAGGACTATTATATTTTTCAATTACTGAATCTACAATTCGTGAACAAATTTTAAAACTTGACGACAGTCTAAGTTCTGGCCCTGACGGTTTACAGATCCGCTGAGGACATAAAACAAACTCTAAGAGAATTAATACTATCCTTTGGCGTTCCACAAACTATTGTCGTAGATAACGAAAAATCCTTAAACTCGAATTCGGTTCTTTTCATGGTAGAAAACTTTTTCAATATAAATGTTTTTAAAACACCTCCATATACGAGCACAGCAAACGGACAAATAGAACGTTTCCACTCGGTACTTTCCGAAGTAATTCGAAGCTTGAAATCTCAAAACGTCAAAACCCACACTTTACATTTTCAGAACTTCTTGACAAATCAATATTATTTAAATATAATAATTCCATGCACTCGACTACAGGCAAAACGCCCATCGACACATTTTTCGCAAGAGATCTACCAAATAATCCGGAACAACTTGAAAAAGAAAGAGAACGACACAGAAAATTAAAGAAAAACAAGACTCTGACTTAGAATACCATAACAAAAAGAGACTTTTCCATTGGAGAAATTACTAACGTAAAAGTCAACTAAAGATTAGAAAATAAACTATCTCCCAAGCAAAGAAAAGAAATAGTAACAGAAAATAAGAATTCAACTGTCGTTACAAAATCAGGAACAACCATACACAAAAGTTTAATTAAAAATTAATTTCCTCTCCTTCCCTTTGTACCACAAATGCCAGCGTCAAAATCCTTGACTCCCAACTCATAGCCATCAACTCGGGAAACGTGAAAGTTCAAACAGGGAACTTCAAACTGATACATGTCATAGACATGGATCTTTATAGAAGAAGCCTGAGTGCTATCCAGAAAAAATACAAGAATTTTCCAACGTTCCAAATTCTTACATTCCTATGTTCCCATTCTTATCCTACGAAATACAACAAATACAAACTCACCTCAACCGCCTTTCCCCTAATCCTCGAAAAAAGTGACCTATAGAACTAATTGGTTCTGGAAATTGGCATGGAAATGAATCGCGAGAACCCCTGACAAACATGATTTCCAAATAATAAAATGAAAAAATAAACAATGTACTTTCAAACAATAACCAACAAAGAATAATTAATAATTTACTTTTGGTTAAAATAAAAGAAATTAGTAACGCAACAAACGAAATAATAAGAAAATCAGATATAGATATTAAGCATCAACTATTCTTAAACTTGAAATTTAAATTAGATATGTTAAGAGAAGAAATTATTAACATTGAGTACGCCATGCAATGGGCAAAAACTGGTGTAATTAACACCAATATTTTATCTTATTGTGAAATACAATCAATCGAACAAATTATAAATTAAGAAAATATGCCTAACAACAATGTAATAGGAGCAGTTGAATTTGCCGATGTAAAAATAGCCTCAAATAATACATTATTGTTATACATTTTAAGCCTACCTACCTAGCCCAGAAACATGTAACAAATTTATTAATTAAACCAGTTAAAAAACAAAGAAACATATTAAAATTAAATTATAAAGAAATAATACAATGTAAAAAAATTATGTACGGCATAACAAATCAATGTAAAACTTATGATAAACTTTCAATTTGTAAACAGAATTCTATTAAAGATATAAGTGAAGGTAATTGTATAAGGCATTTACTATCAAGCGAAAAACCTTCATGCAACTATGTAAACAATCAACACGTCCCTTCCATAGAAGAAATCACACCCGGAACCATCTTACTTAATCAGTTCGATAATACTGTTTGAAGTCAATGAGAAAGAAATTCCACTCAACGGAACTTACATAATTCATTTTTGTAACGCAACCATCAGAGTAGTACGGTATAAGTTCTTAGCATCTCAAAAGACGGATCATAACCCCTTGCCCGCATTACTCCAACCATCTGCCAATAAGCCACATATCAAAGAACTATTATCACTAGAAATGATAAGATAAATAGAAGCAAACAACACCCTATACATATACATATACATCCAGAAATTAGAGATAGCGAACCAAAGAAAAACCATCTTCATGTTGTTATTATCAACGGAGGCAACCTTAGCAATGATGTTCACCTTTTTCAAAATAATAAGATCAACAGCAACATCATTAGGCCAGTCATTATGTCGGAAAAAAACGGCTTAGAAATGCAAAATGACCGAGAAAGCTAATTTTTTTATATGTTGTAGGGGATGCTTAAAAAAGCTTAACTTGAAGTTTTCGACCAAGATTTCCTATGAGCTTGTTCCGCAATAACTCGGCTATCCTTCGAGATACGAACATTTTACAAGGTGCTTTTTTGTAGCTTTTACCATGTTCTACAATTCATGCAAACACATTTTTTGCGTATCATGAACCGTTTTCGATACATCGATCAATAAAGTCAAAAATTTACGATATACGATATGTTTTTTGACATTATCTATTTTTTGGTGATGAATATCCAAAAAAATATTAAAATCAAATTTGTAGACCCTGTTCAGACCTACAATTTCGTATTTTTATTATTTTTTTTTGGACACAAATTACAACCTCCAGCCGCCCGCTAAGTCGTTTAGTCCGCACCCACCGCGAAGCAAGCCGCTCGTTCGGTTGTGAAAAAAACAATCATTCATGTTTTTTTTTAATGTCAAAATCTATGTTTTGGGCTAAAACTTTTTGCTCTGCAATCCATGTCATGCTGCTTTTTTGTAGCAACAACATGTTATACAATGTTTTAGCATTATTTGAAATGCTGAACTTGTTTATTTCCGCAGAAATAAATTTATTTTTATTTTTTTGGTTAATCAATGTTTTTGGTCAAACACTGACTGGTTTTTTTTGCATTTTTAAAGCCTTCAACTCATCTTTAACAGCACTAAGTTTCTTCCTTAAAAATTCACAGTTTTTAGAAAAACTTGTGCTCTTCTTCATGTAGAAGTGACAGTTTTGTGTGTTCCTTAAACAAGAACTACATAAACCTTGAATTAATTCCGGTGAGCCTTGATTTCTTATCTGATCAGATGGGGTCCTTAGAAGAACCAAGTCACTTAATGTGAAATGATAGTATTCGCATTATGAATTGGTGGAGTTCTTAAAAGAACTGATTCATTCATTTTGGTTGATCAATGTTTTTGGTCAAAAACCGACTCGTTTTTTTTGCATTTTTAAAGCCTTCAACTCGGTTTTAACAGCACTAAGTTTTTTCTTTAAAAATTCACATTTTTTAGAAAAACTTGTGCTTTTCTTCATGTAGAAGTGACTGTTTTGTATGTTCTTTAAACAAGAACTACATAAACCTTCAATTAATTCCGGTGATCCTTGATTTCTTATCTTACCAGAGGGGGTCCTTAGAAGAACCAAGTCATTTAATGTGAAATCATCATCCGTGTTCGCATTATGAATTGGTGGAGTTCTTAAAAGAACTGATTCATTCATTACGAAATCATCACCCACCATTTCAACTTGCTGAGACGGAGGGAGTCCTGAAAAGAACTAAATCATTTACATTAAAATCATCATCCACCGTTTGAACCTAGGGACATAGCCGTATTTAGGGGGGGGGGGGGTCGCCAAATGAAAATGGCGAAAAAGCCTTTCAGTATTTTAGCACCACGAGCCTTCCAAGATTTTATTTCAATAGGCCCCGCGTAGTCGACACCAGTGTAGCTGAATGGACGGGACATACGAACTCGTGCTGAAGATAAATTTCCCATAAGCTGTTGCATTTCGAGTGCCTTTTGTCTATAACAAGAGATGCACCTATGCAGTTGATGTTTGACGCTGCGCCTTATCTGGCCAATCAAGTATTTCTGCCGAATGAAGTTTATCATTTGCTGCATACCGCCATGAAAAGTATTTTTGTGAGCATCTTGAACCACCAACCTTGTTAAATGGTGGTTGTTTTGAACAAGTATTGGATACTGTGCATTGTTAGGTAGAAGAGAATTTTCTGAACGCCCTCCTACTCGGAGAATCCCAACAACATCGATGAATGGATTCAAAGCACGTAAGTATTTAGGGAGTCGTTTGTGTTTGATTTGTTCGATTTCATTCTCGAACATTTCCTTTTGTGCCGCTTTAATAACTAACAAGTGAGCCAAATCCAATTCCCATGCTTGTAATGGGCCATTGATAATGCCGTAAAACTTAGGTCGACATTTGATGATAAAATGAACCGAAGTAGCAATGACTCGTACGACCTTGAGGAGACTCGAAGAGTTGAGGATAGCCTGGAGCACATTATCGCTATCTATTAAGTGAGTGGCAAGGACCTTGATGGATCGACGTTCTTCTTCAGGATCAACTTCGGCAGGCTGAGTTGGAGACTCGAAATTCCATTGGGAACGCAGAAATTCAGGACCAAAACACCAATTGTCCAACCCTTGAATCTCCGATGGAAAGATACCTCTGGACGCCATATCGGCTGGGTTATGATGCGTTGCAACATGTCCCGAGCAATCGATACCAGAAAGCCGCTGAATTTCCGATACACGTTTGGAAACGTAAGTGTTTCACTTCGCGGGCATAGCTCGTATCCAGGCCATAGCAATAGTGGAATCTGTCCAAGCGTACATCTTTATATCGGGCATGCCCAAAACCTCTTTGGTGTATTGCAATAATTGTGCTAGTAAAACTGCACCACAGAGTTCAAGGCGAGGAAGCGTTATAGTTCGTTGGCTGGGTGCTACTTTTGTTTTTGCCAAAAGCAGATTCGTATGGATTTTACCTTCGCTATCCAAGACACGAACATAAACAGCTGATCCGAACGCCTTCATCGACTCTTCAATTGAATCTGCACTTCTAATCAGATCATCAACATACATGTCTTCTCGGATAACCTTCGCCCCTTCCGGGAAGTTGTGGTGCTCGTCATCAGCTACTTTCTTTAAAAACTTGATGGCAAGATATGGTGCGCTTGCGGTGCCAAAAGTGACAGTATTCATTTTGTATATCTTCAAAGGTGCTGTTTTCTGCTCTCTCCACACCACAAGCTGATAATATCGGTCTGGGAAACTTACCAAAATTTCCCGATACATCTTCTCGATGTCGGCCGTAAAGGTGAATTGGTGAATCCGCCATCTTAGAACGAGATCGATGATGCTCGTCTGCAATTTTGGACCCACAATTAGACGGTCGTTGAGGGATTTCCCTTCCGATAGCTCGTGAAGCTGCGTCAAACACTACTCTCAGCTTGGTTGTGGAGCTAACATCCTTAAAAACTGCATGATGGGGAAGAAAATAGTGGTACGGTGTTGCTAAAACCGCATCGTTTTCTGCTATCTCTTCCATATGATTGAGGTCCACATATTCCTTCATGCATTTTTTGTAGTCGGTGGCAAGTTTTGGATCTGCAGCAAGTTTCTTCTCCAGAACTTAGAATCGCCCATAAGCATTATGTTGGCTAAAACCCATTTTTGGATGACCTCCATCTTTGAAGGGCAGTTGGACCTGACAACGCCCATCTGTTAGACGTACGCTGTGCTCGGCAAAATATTCTTCACAAGCAATATTGTCCAGAGTTTCATATGTTGGAAACGGCATTTCTTCCATTACAAAAAACCTCTCCACTTGCATGCATAGCTCGTGAGTTCGAACGAAGCTTCGAACTTGCCGTGGATTTTCCACTGGAACTTTCCCTAATACGATCCACCCGAAATGCGTATTTTGCGCTATGGGTCCGTTACCATCCAAAGGTCTTTGAATTTCCGGAAGGAATATTTGGGCACAAACATCGCTTCCTAAGAATAAGTCGATGGGAGCGGGCTCAAAGAAAATTATAATATCGTTCGTCTTTGGCTCGCTCAAATCGATTGAAGTTGTTAAGAAAAAAACGATTTTATATGAAAAAATGATTTTTTCCTTCACTTATTATTTCGCAGCTTCTTTACTAAGTGTTCAATTCCAACAAATATAATAATCCAGTCAAATAAGGGTTTAACCTCGGAATGAATGTTAGTAGAAATTTTTTTTGCTCAATATCTTCCTTTTGCCATTTTATAACATATCTCAAAAGTCTAGAAAAATCTCATGTCCGCTTGTCGCGATTTCAAGGTCAAATCGTGAAATGGAGATTTTCAAAATTAGCAAAAATAGGCTATGGTATTATATACACATATGATACATGATTTCAAAAAAACCCTAAAAAAAATCTTATGTCCGCAAGTCCTATTTTTCTTGGATTGAAAATAAGGTGCAGATTTTAAAAAATTAATAAGAAAAGTTTAAATTTTTATATGTATGCCAACATAAGCGACATGATTTAAAGGTATTTTTTAACTTTTATTCCAACAAAACTCACAAACAAGTCAACTTGACCATCCCTGAAAAGTAATGCACCTTATTCATGTTGATCTGACACAAATATCTAAAGTGTAGTTTTTCAATTTTTTAAAATCTGCACCTTATTTTCAAACCAAGAAAATTAAGACTTGCGGACATGAGATTTTTTTAGATTTTTGAGGGTAGTTAAAGAATATCCAAACAAAGATTAAAATGAAAAAATTAGCCTATTAGCACTTATTCCTAAGATGAACAAGAATCTTCTTTAGTGCATATCCTAAAATTTGCCCCTCCATCAAAAAATACCATTATTTCGTAGGTAGGTATATATCGTCGCTATGCTGCCAAAACGCACTAAGTCATATTTTAAGGATTTTTAGATTTAAATGTAAAACAGTTCAGAATGATGATATCGATCTAGTAAAATACCACACTAAGAAATATTTGGCGTACTTTATGAATTATTTGAGGTATATTTTTGCACGAAGTCAGAAAAAATAACTTTAATACAGGCACAACGCACTAAGTTGACTTAGTGCTTTTTACCTGTAACGCAAAAAAAATTAAATCAGTACCAGTTTATAGCAAGAGAAAGCATTAATGAGACTTAGTTCATTTTTCCTGTCTTCAAAACAACATTTTTAAATTTGAAAAATGACTTACAAAGTATCTTGTGAGGTAAATGTAAGAAAAAAGCGGTCAAATGTAAATAGATTAATACAAATTATAAGTTTATCAGCGAGTAAAGACGACTTGAATTTTCTATATGAATCTTAATAACCTTTTAAAAATGAATTAGAATTCTCGTTCTTAACTGGCTTCAAATTAAATGTTTTCGATACGAAAAAAAAATAAACCGGGAATACTTCAAACTTAATATGAATTTGACCACAATTTTCGAAACTTGAACGTTTTAAGAATTTTCGAAGAGGGAGAAATACTGTTCCTAATTATCTGCCGGTTAAAAAATGGCCAAGACTGTACAGGGTACACCGAACCTCTTAAATTAGCACAACTAGGAGAAAGACCTGATTGATATATGAGGTGTTCAGAGTAATAATGGGTTACGTCAATTTAAAATTTGTGCATTATTTTGAACTTTGAAAAGCCTTTTCTCAAGAACTAAAGGAACTTTTGAAATAAAGGTTTCACAGATTTCTTTCTTGTATATTATTTTATGTAGAACAAAACCCTTAATTTAAAAGACCTTTAAAAATCCGACTTATGTATAGAGAAGTGGACTTCACCCTTTATTATTATGAACGCCTCATTTGTAAGAAAGGTGTTATTCCTGAAATTTTTCATTCTTGGTTTTCATCATTACCATCAAAATGTTAGACAAAAGATTTCCTTCCAGAACTAGATGTATTAGATGGAAGAGATTATTTTAAATTGCTTCCATTTTTAAAGCCTTCTTTTAATAGTTACTTGTTTTTAATTCTTCTACGTTGTAAAATTTCTGATTGAACTAGGTATAATTGAGATTTTGTCTTTACTTTTGTGCTATAATGTTGTTTCCTTTAACTTTATATGCCAAAAAAGTATTCATTACGAACAAATAATTGCAAATCATTACAGGTAAAAGGCACTAAGTCATGGCTTTTTCTACTTATGTTCACATAATTATCATTTTTGTTATTCAAAAACCAAAAAAGTTTTTGGAAACTAATGTCAAAATGTTGAGTTTGTGTTTAAAGTGATTATCTGACAAATAACAGTTATCATTGAATTTTCACAAGAGAAATAATCTTAAAAATCGATTTACTCAAAACTATGTTTTTTGACTTAGTGCATTTTGGCTGCATAGCAACGATATATTTTTTGTAATGGATTGTTTTGATTTTTAATAATGATGGATTCTAAAATCTTCATGCAAAATTTGGTTCATCTACCATAACTTTTAAGGGTTTTTCGGCAGTAGGTTTGCAACTGTTATAATAATATGAGTTGACAGATGAAAAACAGATAAATTTCCCATAAGCTGTTGCATTTCGGGTGCCTTTTGTCTATAACAAGAGATGCACCTATGCAGTTGATGTTTGACGCTGCGCCTTATCTGGCCAATCAAGTATTTCTGCCGAATGAAGTTTATCATTTGCTGCATACCGCCATGAAAAGTATTTTTGTGAGCATCTTGAACCACCAACCTTGTTAAATGGTGGTTGTTTTGAACAAGTATTGGATACTGTGCATTGTTAGGTAGAAGAGAATTTTCTAAACGCCCTCCTACTCGGAGAATCCCAACAACATCGATGAATGGATTCAAAGCACGTAAGTGTTTAGGGAGTCGTTTGTGTTTGATTTGTTCGATTTCATTCTCGAACATTTCCTTTTGTGCCGCTTTAATATAACAAGTGAGCCAAATCCAATTCCCATGCTTGTAATGGGCCATTGATAATGCCGTAAAACTTAGGTCGACATTTGATGATAAAATGAACCGAAGTAGCAAAGACTCGTACGACCTTGAGGAGACTCGAAGAGTTGAGGATAGCCTGGAGCACATTACCGCTATCTATTAAGTGAGTGGCAAGGACCTTGATGGATCGACGTTCTTCTTCAGGATCAACTTCGGCAGGCTGAGTTGGAGACTCGAAATTCCATTGGGAACGCAGAAATTCAGGACCAAACCACCAATTGTCCAACCCTTGAATCTCCGATGGAAAGATACCTCTGGACGCCATATCGGCTGGGTTATGATGCGTTGCAACATGTCCCGAGCAATCGATACCAGAAAGCCGCTGAATTTCCGATACACGTTTGGAAACGTAAGTGTTTCACTTCGCGGGCATAGCTCGTATCCAGGCCATAGCAATAGTGGAATCTGTCCAAGCGTACATCTTTACATCGGGAATGCCCAAAACCTCTTTGGTGTATTGCAATAATTGTGCTAGTAAAACTGCACCACAGAGTTCAAGGCGAGGAAGCGTTATAGGACTTGCGGACATGAGATTTTTTTAGGGTTTTTTGAAATCATGTATCATATGTGTATATAATACCATAGCCTATTTTTGCTAATTTTGAAAATCTCCGTTTCGCGATTTGACCTTGAAATCGCGACAAGCGGACATGAGATTTGTCTAGACTTTTGAGATATGTTATAGAATGGCAAAAGGAAGATATTGAGCAAAAAAAATGTCTACTAACATTTACTCCGAGATTTACCCCTTTTTACTCCTTATTTGACTGTATTATAAGCTTAAAAGTTTTTTCTTGGAATTATCTTACACGTGAAAGCCTAAAAATATTTAATATATTTTTTTTTTAATGTTTCAAAAACCTCTAAAAATTCAAATTTCTTCGATTTCTTCCTATATTTTGAGCGAGCCAAAGATATTAATTAAAATGAAAATTGTAAACACAGCATTTAATTTTGATAAGCAATGCAACTTTTAAAAGCTATTACATTTGAAAATTCCATACTTTAGCATTTTGACACACCCTAATATATATGCCTGTATGGTAATCTCGAATGTCGAATGGCGGGATGCAAGATGTAAATCGACGGAGAATTGCGTTTTGCCACTGCTGACTAACCCTAACGCAGACAACTCGACAAAGGTACGCCGCTTTTCCAGCTTCAGCAGTTGTGCAGCGGATTCCGTGATGAATGAAGTTTCTGAGCCGGTGTCAATCAGAGCACGTAAGAGGCGAATTCTGCCGTCTGCATCTCGGGCCTTCACAACTGCTGTTGCCAGAAGCACATGGTGAGTTTGCACGTGACCATGCGAGGTTTGGTAATTAAAAGTTTGTGTGGATTGGAGTTCTTCATCTACCGTTGGCTGGAACTCAGGTGAGTACACTCAAAAAATTTATTAGTAAAACGGCTACGAATGGCATTCGTAACAAAAATATTCGTGCATTGTACTCATATTCGTAAAATACACGCAGTATTCGTGCAGTAGAAAATTTACGAATGCATTAGTAAAATTTTACGAATAACTGTAGTAATATCCACGAATTTATTCGTTCAATGTACTAATTTTATTCGTAAACAAAAATTAAACAACTTTTATTAGTACATTGTACGAATTATTGCGTACATATAACTAATAACATTCGTAAATTCTTCGTACGAATGCATTCGTAATTTCTTGCATTGTATTCGTAGTATTTACTAATAAATTCGTACTATTTACTAAGTAAATACTAATATTCGTAGAGAAATTTATTCGTAGGGTGCCTGTACGCATTATTCGTAGAATATACGAATAATTCGTTGATTTTTAAACCGAAATATCCGTTATTTGTTAAACGTTTTCCATTCCTAAATACCATAAAAAATGTTAGTTGGAATACGCGCGTCGTCGATGGCAGAACATTTATATTAAATGGAAAATATAATTTCATAAAATAAATATATTTAAGAAATACAAAGTTTGTAAAAATAGTTTACTTTCGTTCAGTGCGGAAAAAAAAGTGCTTGTAGTTTAGCAGTGGTGTAAATCATTGTTTAACTTAAATTTTACTATCTATACATGAAGTATTTACAAAACCGAGGAACGACTGAACAACTACAATTACAACAAAAACCAGGTGAGTAATTTTAGTTTAAAATTAATTAAATCATTATACTTTATGGCATAGGTGTATGAAACACAAGTGTTATAATAACATAATATACAGGTTATTTCATTAATCATAACTTATTTTATGACTTTTCGTTTTAGAACATTCTTTCAAGATTGGCATAGGGAATTTATCAACAATCAGCTTTACCAATGGCAAATGGCGGCCCATATCACTTCAAAGTTACTGGTGCTTTTCTAAAAATATTTATTGTAAGTATAGACATTTTTTCGAGCAATTTTCAATGCTAATTGTTTGTATATTTTCAGTGGCCTTCCATAACACAGAATATGAACACCGTGGAATATATATGTGGTATAATATTTAAGATCAAAAAAACATTCATTATATTTTTATAAATGTGAAAAATTAATGCAATATATTTTTATAGTTTGAAGTACAGTTTTGCTTGTTTAATTATTTCAACAATTCATATTTCAGGAAATTTCAAGAACAAAATTCAATGGCTGAAAGTTCTACAATGAATAACATTCGTACAATATACGAATAGCACTGTATAATGTACGAATTATTAGTAAAGCCATTCGTAAATATTACAATGCTATTCGTACAATATACGAATACTACTGTAAAATGTACGAATGAATCAGAAAAGCATTAGTAAATACTACAAATTATTCGTACAATCTACGAATAGGAATGTAAATCTACTAATAGTATTCGTACAATATACGCATGATTTTCTACGAATACTAATAAAATATTTGTAAAAGTACTAATAAACGTGCATTTTACGAATAATATTCGTGGCTGAAAACCACGAATAAAATTCGTAGAATGTACGCAGTTATTAGTACTATTTACACATGAAATTTTTTGAGTGTACGTGTTGACAGAAGCCTAGAATGTGTTGGAACCGGTAGGTCTTGACTGAGAAGCTATTCCAGCTGTCCCAGCTATCTTAACCATATCAGCACGATGTCCCATGAAGACACTGGTACTCTCATGTTCTCAAGAGCATGGACACACTCTCTGGTGGTATACAAAAAGTCCCTAATAAACGAAGCAGTTTCCCGTGGCAAGGAGTGTTGACCAAAAAGGGCTTGCATCTGAATGTGCACCAGAATGCGTTTATGGTCATACCTCTCCTCCAAAAGCTTCCAAGCTTTATCATAGCTTGCAGCCTCCCCCGACAGATTTTGCAAGAAACGATGAGCATCCCCAACTAAACAAGATTGCAAAAAATGTAGCTCGCCAAGCCACATACAACCCATCAAGTTTAAGCAAATCTATTCTTGGCAATCGAATAGATGTATGTGATGATAAAGCCGCTGAAAAGTTTGTCCGAGCCATCGTTTTTGCATCATTTGAAGAAACCGACTTCGCCCTTTCCAATGCCTCAACCAACTCTGCCTCATATTCTAAAAAGATTTCGTATATCTGGTCGTACACCACTAGCAAATCTTCTTTTTTCAAGCTTTCATCCAACTTGCCCCCACCGATGATTGCCTCGTGGTAGACATTGGACGAAGCCATATCAGCCTCGAGCTTAGCAAGACGAACTGAGGAGTATGTTGCAGTTTTGCGCTCTTTAGGGGCTTTTCTGAAATTCAAAAGATCCTTACTTATCTTGGTGAGAATTCTTTTTTGTAACTCCCCATATTTATAACGATGAAAAGACAAGTTTATAACACGTACAACGACTTACTGCTTGACTGCTGCTACTGCTTGCTTGCTGCTACTGCTGCTGCTTGCCTGCTGGCCTGCTGCTGCTACTGCTGCTGCTGCTGCTGCTGCTGCTGCTGCTGCTGCTGCTACTGCTGCTGCTACTACTGCTGCGGCTGCTATTGCTGCTGTTGCTACTAGGGCTCCGCTGACGTTTGTAGAAAAGACGATGCACCGACGAGGTATTTAGCGAAATTTATTATTAAAATCGCGTTTATTTAAATTTTAATTGAAATTTTAAATTAAATTCGAATTATAATGTTTGAAATAATGATTGTACAGAACCACTGTGAGGGTCTATTAAATTAAAAAAATTTTTTTTTTTAAATTGAAACACACTGCACACATAAAATTGTTTTAAGTTCAATTAAAGGCTCGAAGGACCAAATGTTTAATCACTCTAGAAATTTTGTTTAAATTTTATATAAAAAAGGATTGATAAAAAGACTTTGAAAATAAAACGCAACCACTTTGTTTGTAAGTAAAAAATCGTTATAAGTTTTATTTTTAGTCATGAGACCTATCGTACAGCCGATTTGTACAATCCATCATCAACTTTATTAGGTTTAAAAAAATTGCTCAATAGTGGAACGTATTTTATATAGCATTGCCCAATGCATAATTTTAGTACTATAATTTACTACTTTAGTACGAACCGGAAATTTGTGAAATCACTTCCGAATTTTCCGAAATTGATCATTTTTACAAAAATATGGATGATGAGGATGCAATGCAAAGGGAAATAGTTTCAGACCCATATATTTCCACAGAGTTGGCAGCAATGAGATATTTTGTTGGATATGTGGCATTTATGTGAATATGTGGCATTATATAAAAATTAAATTTGCAAGGAATGTGAAGGAAGACGAAGTTTTGACTTGCGGCATTGAAATGTTTATTTTCGCAAAAAACTATTCACAAAATTATTCTGATTTTGGAAATTTGTTCTATCAGATGATTTTTATAATATCTTTAGGACACACATAACCATATTCCGAAAAACTTTCGAAGAAGAAAAAAATATAGAAGAAACAATAATTTCAAGATGCTTAGGAGAAAGGAACTTAACAAATATTTCATGCTTCCTTCACAGAACTAAAGCACTTGATTTCTTATTATTAGTATTATTAAGAAAACATTGTGTGTGGGTATCAAAACAATTTGTTAAAAGTTCAAAAGAAGAGGTGAAAATATTGGGAGCTTGAAGTAAAGACGACTGCCTCGAGCTGAAACTTCGTCTTAGCCAAAGTTTTGTTCTAATCAAAATGGACTTATTTTGTTGAAACAATATTCTGAAAAGCAAACATGTAGGTAACCAATGATTAAATGAGAAGATAAAGGAAGAAACTTCTGTTTACATAATTTTTCTTATCTTTGTACTGTACATTCAATAAACAATTTTAAACAAAATTAAATTCACCATGTACTTGCTCTTGTACTTCAAAGTACTTATAAGTACATATCGAGGGCACAAAACCAAAACCACGAATCTGCAAGATTGTACGTTCGAGAAAAACTTCTTCAACGTTTTGGAAGCTCATGCAATCTTATTTAAACACGTCCAACGGAAATTGATAGTTAAGGCTTCAAGGCAAAAGTTGGAGGATTAGTATGGATGCAGTGAATAGAGGGACCGATAACAAGTAAAATGATGCATTAAAGTGAAAATGTCCAAAAATGCAGATTCACGGTTTTGGCGTTGTGCCGACGATATGTTAATCATTAAAAATGTAAATTTTTTGAAGATACCTATATATCCTGTATAAATATACTATATACCTACCTATGTATTTACATATTGATCTAACCATTGACGAGGATTTGGGGAAGAGCTGACCTTTACTTTTTTTTAATCATAATTCCACTATCCACATTTCGTAAGAAAAAAAAAATAAGAATGCAGTTTTAATAGAATCACTTACAGCACTAAACAAACTTAATTTAATCAAAATCTTAAGCCATTTTCAAGGACATTACAATTCCCTAGATACTCAAAAATCTTGTATGGGATTTACAAAACAAAAAAAAAAAAAAAAACAACCATGCATATTACGAAAAAATCATCCATACCAATTTTCAACAAAATCCTTGCACCCGTTTACAGCGTTGCCAGATTCCCCGATTTTTCGTATCTCTCCCGATTTTTTGAGCTATTTACGATTGCCCGATTTTATGTTTAAAAGTTAGGTTTTCTCCCGATTTTCAACTCAAAAAAGTATGTGCAATGCACATTGTGCATAGGTACCTTAACACCGTCACTTTTTTAATAGAAACATATAAAATTTTATTTTAAAGTTGGCAGAACTTCACGCAGAACTTTTAAAAATTCCTTTCGTTTAATTGGTTTTCTTTTTTAATAATAGTTGTTGGTTTAGATCTACAGTACCTTGCCATATTATTAGTTGCTGAATTTTTAAAGTTCTTGTCGAAATATCTCAAATTTTGTTTTGTCTCATTTACTTACACTTATCATGTAGATACGGATTGACTAAAAAAAAGTTAAAGAATTGATACTTTTTCATAAAAAATAACGTACAAAAGGGGAAAAGCTCCAAAAGCCGTTTTCTATGGAATTAATGCCTAGAAAATTACCAGGCCCGTCTAATACTTAAATTTTTGTATGGAGGAATAACGTGACATTCATAACTTCATGACAAGGACCCCATCTTGCATAAAATGCACATCAATAACATATACCAACATAGTACCACAAATATTAGCAAAATAATTTAAAAAACTAAACATAAACATATAATCCAGTCAAATAAGGGTTTCACCTCGGAATGAATGCTAATAGAAATTTTTTTTTGCTCAATATCTTCGTTTTGGCATTCTATAACATACCTCAAAAGTCTAGAAAAATCGAATGTCCGCGAGTCGCGATTTTCAAGGTCAATGCGCGAAAAGAGATTTTCAAAATTAGCAATAATAGACAATGGTGATGCCAATGAGATTTCTTTAGATTTTTGACATAAGATATAGAATATCCAAACAAAGATAGAAGCAAAAAAATTAGCCTATTAGCACTAATTCCAAGATTGTACCAGGATGCTTTTTAGTGCATATCCTAAAATTTCCCCTTTTTTCAAAAAATACCAATTTTTCATAGATATGAATGAAGACATGTATCATACCTATGTGTATATAATACCATTGCCTATTATTGCTAATTTTGAAAATCTCCTTTCGCGCATTGACCTTGAAAATCGCGACTCGCGGACATCAGATTTTTCTAGACTTTTGAGGTATGTTATAGAATTCCAAAACGAAGATATTGAGCAAAAAACATTTCTATTAACATTCATTCCGAGATTTACCCCTTTTTTCACCTTATTTTACTGTATTACAGTAGATGACGGATATAAGAAAGTCTCATATAAGAAAAACACGCATATAAGACAGACATTTCAAAACACCATGCACATTCTCATTAAATTGTGTGTTAAATTTACCTCATATAAGAAAAACGTTTAAAAGAAAAACACTAATATAATAAACCTATTCTGATATAAAATCTCATTCACTACATAGAAATTTAAACGTCTATAAGAAAGTCTCCAGTATATAAACATGCAAATGATGCAAAGTGTAACTTCCACAAAATTTCTAAATCCAGCCTCATTGAGTTGCCAAAAATTGACAAACTGAGGATGAGCAAGAAAGAAAAAAACGCCCACACATTGTTTGTGTTCGTTTGTTGTGGTTCAAAAATGTCATCTAAGAAAAGAAATACATTTTCTATAAAAACGAAACAAATATGCTATGACTTATAATAGAAATTTTATTTCTTATATGCAATTTGTATTTACATAAGAAAATTTCTTTCTTATATATATTTTATTTATATAAGAAATTTTCTTTCTTATATACACTTTTTTTCTATAAGAAAACACGGATATAAGAAAGGAATTCTCTGATTTTTTGGACTTTCTTATATCCGTCATCTACTGTACTATGTTTTAAAACAAACAACAATATACAAAATATACTAAAACCAAAAACAGAAACAAAATTCTACTCCAGCGTCTACAAATTAAAATGCAATGATTGCAACAAATTTTACATCGGACAAACGGGTAGAACCTTTGAAGAAAGATTCAAAGAACATAAACCCAAACCAAACACCAGATCTGCATACGCATTACATTTAATAGAACACAATCATAACTACACAGACATTGAAACTAACTTACAAACATTACATATATGCAAAAAAGGCAGAATTCTTGACGCGACGGAAGAATTTGAAATTTTACAAAGCTTACAGACAAGAACAGGGCAATATACTAAACAACAAACTTACAATTAAACATAATGCACTTTATGAAACAGCAATAAAATTTGAACATAAACAATAAAAAGAAAAAGGAAAACAACATTATAATAATGCAAAAGCTTAAATAAAATAAAATCAACCAAAACAATAAACAACAACAAAATAAAACTAAAGAAAAAGAAAACTACATTATTATTAAAACTCCAAACAAAGAACAACTTAACTTTCACCAGCAACAACAACAGAAGATTGAAAAAAGCTCAGGTCAAATGATAGAAAACAACAACACTAAACAACAAAAGTATTCGACCTGATGATGGAGTAGCAGTTTCGAAACGCGTCATCGTCACAAAAAAAATATAAAAAGTTGTAAATTTTTAAAATAAAAACTTAAAATAAATAAATATTTATATGAAATAATTGTGTAACTGTTTATTATATTTATTTAAACAAATAAAGAGTATTATACAACTTGGAGACAACAAAAACCCAAATTGTATAAATAGCGTTCGAACATGTAGATTTTGTGGCGATTTCTTAAAAAATTCATTATAATGAATAAAAAGATTATTGTTCAGGTTTTTGCGTTTATTGGCTTGATTTACACATTGACATTGCTCGCAAAATTTAATTGGAAATTCTTATTCAACCCGCAGTTTAGAGCTGGGCAAGTCGTTCATTTCAAAAGATCGAATCGTTCAAAGATTGATTTCATCAAAGATTCGGTCTTTTCTATCAATCGTTCTTTCGTTCATTTAATCGAAACTATTTCTTTTTCACTCATTTCGTTCTGACAAATGAGAGAAGAAACAAGAAATCGCGTATAACCTGAAATATTAACATTTCGATGCAACCATATAAAACAATTTTTCGTTTATATTTTACATGAGAGTTTTAAATCTAATTATCTCCGCTTTTTTTTTTTGAAAAAATATTTTTGGAAAATTTTAATGGTAAATTTGATTATTAGTAAGGCATTATGTCTCCGTCAAGTTCAAAACGTGGAAATAGATACATCAAAAATAAAAAGAAGTCAAGGTCAGATATTCGATAGAAATTCCTAATCGAATCCGATTCAATTCAAACTCTGAACCTGCTTATATAAACTTGTATCAGTTGTATGCATGGAATCGAAATGATGATTGAGAATGAATGGAATGAACGAAATCCGAGTTCTGAGAGATTTTTAGATTTTAGATTTTTAGATGATTTTTGATTGTGAACGATTTGGATGAACAAAACGTTCTTTTCCACTTCGTGGTTTTTGATTGTAAACGATTTGGATGAACGAAAAGTTCTTTTCCACTTCGTGGTTTTTGATTGTAAACGATTTGGATGAACGAAACGTTCTTTTCCACTTCGTGGTTTTTGATTGTGAACGATTTGGATGAACGAAACGTTCTTTTCCACTTCGTGGCTTTTGATTGTAAACGATTTGGATGAACGAAACGTACTTTTCTACTTTGTACTTTCTTATTTTATGAACGAGATTGATATAAGGATTGATTGATTTGGTTTAAAGTGATTGCAATCACTCAGAATTTTCGGTGAACGGGTCAAAAAGACCGAATCAATCACGATTGACACAGCTCTACCGCAGTTTGGTTATTTGTCATTATTCACTCCTTTAATTAACTTTTTTTGTTTACAGAAGCTTTTGATTGTGAATTCGAATGTTTGAGAAAAAAACATGTTTATATGGAAATTATCAAAAATAATAAAGTTTTTTATTATTAATACGCTTTTACCAGCTATGTTTGTAACTGACAAACCTAGCAAGACTACACGGAGAAAAAATAAGGTGCGAACCAACTTATTTCTGGTACATTTAACTTTAATGTAAAGTTAAAATAGGGATGACTCCCCAATAAAATGAAATTTACCTTACTTTTCTAGGAAATTTATAGCTTATGATTAACTTTACAGTAAAGCCTTTTTTGTATGAATTCCTAATAGAAATTACTAGAAAGTTAGGTACATATTTTATCTTACTATAAGATTGAAAATATTGATTTTTAAAGTAAATTGAACTTCTCTATGGAAGGTA
This sequence comes from Episyrphus balteatus, assembly GCF_945859705.1. NCBI lineage: Eukaryota > Metazoa > Arthropoda > Insecta > Diptera > Syrphidae > Episyrphus > Episyrphus balteatus. The sequence continues at coordinate 82,039,349 of NC_079134.1, forward strand.
TATAATTTAATTACATATTGGATCAAATAAAGTCAATTTCATTTTTATTGATGACATTTTTCTAAATAAAATTGTATGCATCTATCTTACAAAAATTAATTAAAATAAAAAAGGTTTGTAATTATTGAAAAACATAACTGGGTAACATATACTTAATCCTAAAAGCCATTTAGGAGTAAGTACGTATGACCCTCTGTTATGTTTTTCAATAATTACAAAAATCACCTTTTTTTATTTTAATTAATTTTTGTAAGATAAATGCATACAATTTGATTTAGGCAAATATCATCAATAAAAATGAAATTGATTTTATTTGATCCAATTTGTTTGCGACTTCTTTATGAATAAATGTTATTATCCCGCACCCGCCACCTTAAAGCTTTGACAAAAAAAAACATCCAACACAAATGGAGAACAAATGGCGCACTTTTCAATGACAACTTTAAGAGTTTTTTCTATGTATCGAGGGCACTCATCTCTTTTGGGAAAAATTCCTAGAATTCAGTATTATTATAACCTTAGTGTAACGTAAAACTTATTCATAGAATAGTTAAATTTGTAAAATATGTTTTACTAGAATCTTAAAGTGAAAAGATTCATACACTTTTTTGGTTGAAGGTATATTTGACTCTACGTAAAGAAAATATTGCTACTCGTAAGGTATATACTACTTTAATTTGTTCACCATAATTTTTTTGTAAAAATTACTTTACGGATCCAAGAAATGTTCAATACGTAAGGTAAAATTTTCTTAAAATCTAGGGCTTTTTACTTTAATTATCTTACTAGCCATATAAATATTAGAAAACTTACCCGATTTCCATTATCGTATCGAACTGAAACTTTGTACACATATGAAGTTCGGATGGCAACGCAATATTTTGGGGTCCGGACACAGGGGAGGGGCAAATCTATTTTATCCCATTCAAATTATCGCAAAAACGTTTGTAGGTAATTTGCAAGAGAGGGACTTTGGGCGCTCATACCACCCAAATAAATTTTCATCTACTTTCAAATATTATTCGACTAAAAAGTAAAATAAATAAAACAGATTTTTAGATCAAAAGCGTAGAGGGTTTTGTTCAAACTATACTATAGCACAATTTAATTATTTTATAGGTTTTAGTGCTTGATAATCTAGGGTCTGCCTTACTTAGGCCTGCGTTAGACGTGTTCATAAAGTCAGACCTGCGATCAGACTAACTAAGTCCAACCTCCAACTGCAGTACTGCTGTTCATAATCGTTATTTATTTCGTCAACGTCGCGACGCGTCGGGCAGATTGCGCAGTCAAAATTGTATGGATGCAGAACTCGCGAAGAAGGTTATTTGGCTTTTGATTCGATGTTTTTATTGTTAATAAATGTAAATATTGTAAAAAACAATTAAAAGCAAACATATTAATTAGGGTGGTGCAAAAAAATTTTTCATTTTTGGAAAAATTTAGATTTTAGTGATACAGAAAATTTCTAAATCGTGTTTTTTGATAGATCGAGTTTAATTTTTTTTGGTGTTAGGATGGCTCTTAAAATTGTTATCTTCTATAGTTTCTTGTGTAATTTAAAAAAATTCAAAGTGGATATTATTTTGACCAAATTATCGAAGAAAAAAAAATCCATTAGGGTGGTTCAAAATTTTTTTTTTTTTAATTATTGAAAAAAAAAATAATTTTCACTGCAGAGAAAGTTTGTAAAACATGGTTTATGAAATAAAATGTAAAGTTGAGTGGGCATTTTCGCATAAGGGGGCCCAGCAACATAGTCAGCCCTATTGTGAGTTTCACGTGAACAAGATTCAACCCGGAAAAATTGAATTTCATTTTTCCCCTATTGTAAGTTCCGGACTAAAAGTTGTTCACGTTCGGCAATCTCCTTGTATTTTAAACTTTTTTTTTAGGTAATTTGTCAGGCATTCGACGGCTCTTCTCTCACTAAAATTTTGGTGCCGAACAAGAAACTAGTGGAAAATGTAAATTCCCTTCGGGTGAAACTCATTTTCAAATTCCGGGCGAACAAAAATATTCCGGGCGGAAAACATTCCACTTGAAACTCACAATAAAGCTGAGTATATTTTACATTTACTCTTGGAATTCAACTAAAATCGATTTAAATAATTTGATATGAATTAAATATTGCTTATTTTTTTTTTTACAAATCCGTGTTATTAAAAACAATGTTTTCGGGAACTGAAAAAGGAAATATTTATTTGCCAAACAAAACTCATTATGTGATCATTTTTATATTTTTTTTTGACGTTAATAAAATAGATTTGGGGTGTTTTATTCCCCCAATGCCCCTCCCCTGAGTCCGGACCCCAAAATATTGCGTTGCCATCCGAACTTCATATGTGTACAAAGTTTCAGTTCGATACGATAATGGGAATCGGGTAAAAGTAGTTTTCTAATATTTACATATATGGCTAGTAGACCTGTAGGAAACCGTATGTATTCGTTACTTAAATGCGGGTATTCACTTCAGTAACGAGTAACGAAACGTTACTGCCCAAATAATTTCGTTACTCGTATGTTTCGTTACTAGTACTGAACAAGTAACGAAACATGCGAAACATACGAAACGTGCGAAACGTGCGAAACATACGAAAAATACGGAACATACGAGTAACGACGATACTCCAATTCCAATACCAATTTGGATTGGATATACGAAATGCGAAACGAAAACAAAATGGTACACATCATTTGTCGTGTGCGCATTATTTCGCATCTCGTATCGGTTCGGTATCATCATTTATGTATTTTACGATTTTGTTGTTCTGTTTTTGTGAATGTATATCAAAAGGGGTAAATAAGAATTCTGTTTCTTTCTCTTTCGTACCTGTTTTTTATGGACATGTGGGAGTGAGATATGTGAAAGTGTGTTTTTGTGTAGTGTAGATACATTCCAATTAGAATACCAATTTGGATAGGTATACGAAATGTGAAACAAAAACAAAATAAGTACCTATGCTGTTTTGTTTTCTCTTTCGTAACCGGTTTTTATGGACGTGTGTGTGTGTGTGGTGAGATATGTGAAAGCGTGTGTTTAATCGTTGAACAATGGACATAAATTAAGAAATATTTTTGTAACTGCTCATTTAACATAAATTGACTCGTAGTTTTAAAGAATATAAATGAATAAGTGAATCGACAAGAAAAAAAGTAAAACAACTGGAAAATAATAATGTAATTTTAAATGAATTTCCATGATTTAAAAATTAGCACAAAACAACATTAATATTTTATACATACATATATGTATGTAAATGTTCAAATATTATATAAAACCCAATTTTGAGTAAATTAAAAAAAGTATTTCTTCAATCGATTTTATCTTTTTTCTAGTTTCCTTTTTGTTTTTAAACGTATTCTCAAGTTCCACTTGATTTTTTATAAATTAGTCTAATGAAGAGTTTTCCTTGAATTTTTGTACTATATTTTTTTAAGATATTTTTTACCTACATGACAAATTAATAAGTTTGAATGAACTTGTCAGTTTTTCCCCAAATTAAATACGCTGTTGTCTTACAATAAAAAAAAAAAAAACAAAATTGAATACTTTCGTTCTTCAGGATTAAATCTCCGCGGACAATTTATAGTGTGAAACTTAAATTTTTTTAGTAAGTACATACATATATGTACATACCAACCTAAATATGTAAATATCTACATTCATTTATGTATTATTATCAATTTCACTTTCTTTAAAACTCCATAGTGATTTTTTTTCTCCGATTTATTGATGTCTTGTTGGAGACCAAGCGAGTTTTTGTTGGTGTAAAAAAATTAAAATGTAACCTAAGCCTAAGGTAAAGCAATTAGTTTCATTTTCACACCAAAACCTGTAAATGGAACGACAGATCAAAATCAAACATTGACTGCAAAAAGTTGTTCCAATTCCACCTTTTTTTCTAGATACCTATCTATATATGTAGGTTTGTATGTAAAACTAGAGAAGTAGAGAAAAATTACTTCGATTTTTGTGTTTCAATTTGGACTTTTGATTTTTATTTACGATCGCCATTTTTAATTTCACTTCCAGAATTATCTTCCTGTATTCTTATTTGAATCTTGAATTGTTTGGTTTCATAATTATGTCAGTTATGATTCTATTTAACTATTTCTGGTAAAAACTATATTCAGCATCGGCACATTCATATCTTAAAAAAAAAATTACTTGTAGGTACATCGAAAATCTGATATTGAAAGCAGATTCTTGAAAACTTTACTCTTTGCTAAGCTAGTTGAGCTAGAGAATATTTGTATACCATTTTAAAAAAGATTTCTTGTCATTCAAAATCTTGCATTATTAAATTTTTAATGTCGTTTTTACTTTTAATATATATTAAAAAAAAAAAAAAACTACCAAAATAATAAGTTCTTAACGTAAATCGTGAGACATAACAAAAATACCAAATGTAGGAAATATACGAAATATACGAAACATACGAAAAATACGAAATATACGAAACATACGAAGCATACGAAACATACGAAACATGCGAAACATGCGAAACATACGAAATATACCTAAAGTAACGAAAGTAACGAGTAACGATATCGTTGATGCGGGTACTAGAACCAAAAGTAACGTATACATACGGGTACTCGTTTTGTCGTTACTTTTACAGCCCTAATGGCTAGTCTTGCTAGCTTTGTCAGTTACAAACAAAGCTAATAAAAGCGTATTAATAATAAAAAAAAACTTTATTATTTTTGCTAATTTCCATATAGACATATTTTTTTCTTAAACATCGAATTCACAATCAAAAGCTTCTGTAAACAAAAAAGTTAATTAAAGGAGTAAATAATGACAAATAACCAAACTGCGGGTTGAATAAGAATTTCCAATTAAATTTTGCGAGCAATGTCAATGTGTAAGTCATGCCAATAAACGCAAAAACCTGAACAATAACCTTTTTATTGAATATAATGCCTTTTTTAAGAAATCGCCACAAAATCTATCTACATGTTCGAACGCTATTTACACGTGTAAATATAAATACACGTGTATTTACAAATACACGTGCTTCGGCAAGAATAATTTAAATACACGTGTAACACGTGTACCTTAATACGCGTGCAACAGTAGGCTCTAATCCATATCTACATGATAAGTGTAAGTAAATGAGACAATAAAAAAATTTTTTATATATCGACAAAAACTTTAAAAGTTCAGCAACAAGAACCAAAAAATTGTATTTTTTTCCCGTGGGCCTAATAATATGGCAAGGTACTGTATCTGTTTCATTCACAATTTGGTTATATAAAATGGAAAAATATTTTAAAAGAATACGTGAGTAACAAATAGGGTCAATTCATTATCGACAGACGATATCGTTATGACGTCAGTCTTGCTTCAATTAAAAGCGATAATCAATTTTTATCAGACGATATTGTTTTGACGATAGAAAAATTTCTTTCTGTAGATCTATAAGCCCCAGAGCGGGGATATAAAAAATATTTTTTATAATTGCAACGACAGCGTTTTTCCGAAGATTTTTCTTTAAAAAGAAACGTTTTAAAATCTTTAAAAGTTCAGCAACAAAACCAAAAAATTGTATTTTTTTCCCGTGGGCCTAATAATATGGCAAGGTACTGTATCTGTTTCATTCACAATTTGGTTATATAAAATGGAAAAATATTTTAAAAGAATACGTGAGTAACAAATAGGGTCAATTCATTATCGACAGACGATATCGTTATGACGTCAGTCTTGCTTCAATTAAAAGCGATACTCAATTTTTATCAGACGATATTGTTTTGACGATAGAAAAATTTCTTTCTGTAGATCTATAAGCCCCAGAGCGGGGCTATAAAAAATATTTTTTATAATTGCAACGACAGCGTTTTTCCGAAGATTTTTCTTTAAAAAGAAACGTTTTAAAATCGTTAGGTAATTCAAAATACGCGATGTTTTATACAAATTTAATTAACTTTTATTCTACTAATGTAAACTCATTTTCAACTTGGAAAACGAACCTAGCCGGATAAAGAGGCAAACACCTTGTGACCTAGGCTAACACGACTATTAAATTTATAAATAATTTTACACATACATACGGTATTTTTGAGTACTGCCTAAAACAGAAATATGTACCTACATATATCTAATTTTTTCAACATTTTCAAACCCAATTCCTGTTTGGCTGTTCTATATTTATTTTTGAAGATTCTAAAACTGATGTTGCAAAAAATTTTTAATGAGACCGTAGTTATGGAGTTACGTGAAGCAAAAAACGGACAACCACGTTAACGATTATCGTTTTATGGATTTTATCAATTAAAAAATTACGGAACGACCGCGACCCCCCCATTCTAAACCTCAAAACATCTCAAAACGAAAAACAAATTCGACAACAACAAAATTATTATTACTCTAGTTAAATATTAAAACAAAACCACATCTCAGCCTTTACAGGGCTCTTGATACCCGCATACCCGGGTACCTGCATTTACGGGTATTACCCGGGGGCCATAAATTCGGGTACCCGTTATAATACGGGTACCCGGTCATATTCGGGTAGCCGCAATATTTTCGTATCTATTAAATAAATGTGATTGAAACAGATTTAAGAACATTTCTCGGTCTTTGCTGTTTACCACACTGTAAAATCAATAAATGTATAGTTGGATTCGATCGATTCGACTATAGTCGAGGTTAAAAAAAAACATAAACAATATTATAAATTTAACATAACTTTATTTCTTTTTGACTTTAAGACTTTTATATAAAACAGTAGTATAGTACAGTATTTATATAAACAACTAGCTGACCCGGCGGACTTCGTTTCGCCTCTTCTGCTATTTACTTCTAATGTTGGAGTCAATCTTTTCTTAAAAAAAAGAAATCGGGTCACAACATCAAACATGTGTTTTTTTAGTTCTATTGACTGCATTATCAAGATTGATGTTTTCGGCCTTAAAGTTCCTGTATTTAGAATATGATATATTACGAATTTAGGCTATTCATATCAGCTGGAAAACTAACTTTTTGAACTCCTCGAAAACAATATAAAGCCACGACTTGAAGTTGCCAGGCATTTTAATTCGTTAGTATAACGCATAAGGCTATAAAACTTTATAGTTCTCCCATTTGGGTTAAACATCCACTCCTAAAATTTACTATCAACTTCTTAAAAGGTGGACGTTCTAAATTCGACTGTATTTCTCTTTTATGTTTATTACCTCATGACTTTCGACTGGGCGAACCGATTTTGATAATTCAAAGCATCAGTGCAGTCCCATTTCAATTAAGTCCATTTCTGATTAATATATATGTATTTATGTCTTGAAAATGTTATTTCCACAAATAATAAAACTTTCCAATAGAACTGATGAAATGCGCAGTCAAAATTCAAATTACTAAGACTAAAATTTGTTATTTAAATATGTACTTTCACGCACCATTTAGTTTTATGAAAATAAATCTTGGTAGATTCTCAGACTTAGCCGATATGTACAAAAAAATTCATAAAAAAATCGTTGGAAAAAAATTTAAAAATTAAATTTTGAGTGGACAACCCTAACCATGTAGTGGTATGAAAATAGATGTTGGCCGATTCTTAGACTTGCCCGATGTACCCACAAAATTTCATAAAAATCGTTCCAAAAACATATTTAAAAAATGTTAGGTTGGACCACCCTAGCCATTTTATGATATGAAAATTCATATTGGCAGAATGGCCGATTCTCAGACTTTCCGACAAAAATTGTTACACTCGTGAAACTTGGCAAAAAGTGTGCTTTTGGGATAAGAACCAAGGATCAAAGAAGTAAAAAAATAAAATGCACGACTGGGGTCGCACGTACTTGCTCTTATGTTAAAAGTAGATCTTATCTTAAAGCTTTTTATCAAAAAATGAGGTTTTAAATCATGAATTATATCTTTTGATCTGATATTATATACAATATTCCATTAGTTTTTAGTTAATCTATTAAGAATAATTTTAAAAGCATATAATTTTTTACCACACCCGGGAATCGAACTTCGTATCTGCTTGGTGGTAGTCCACCACTCTACCCACTCGGCCATCCTAGTATATTCATTAATGAAATCAAAAACTTAGCAGTTCAAATAGCAAAAAAATGTCCGAGCTAAATTATTCAATGTCAAAACCCAAAAGTGTCCGAGCTATATTATTTAATATCAAAACCAAAAATCAAATACAAAACTTGGTAATTTCTGTAAAGCTCCTATAAATTCATTCAACAGACTTATCCGAAAAACAAGCTTTCTTCGTGTAAGTTTCTTTAACAGTATTTAAACAACTTATTAGAAGTTGTTAAATAAGTCCGAACTTCTATAAGCAGTTAAATTCTGAAGCAAGCTCAATACAAGCTGTATACAAAGTAGAACCTGGAAGATTTCATTTTACAGAAGCTGTTGTGCTAGTTGGGATGTGTACATTTGTGAGCATTGATGAGATTATGTAACATTCGAGTATCAGAAATCAGAATACAATGCTGGACGCTTATAAGAAACATCAAAGTGTAATATGTATTCTTATGAAGGAAAGAAACAACTTTCTTCAAAATAAACTTTTTTTTTTGGTAAAACCTACCAACGCATATATGGTTCTTTTGAGAAATAGAAAATTAATTTTATAAAAACGTAACAATTATTATTGTTTAAACCGTGTTTGTTATGGGTAATTTTTTAAAGGCTCATATTTTTCAAAACGAATTTTTCGGGTTGGTGATGAATGACCAAAACCCATAATCCCAAAGAGAAAATCCCCAAAGCCAAAATCCCCAAGACAGACCTGGGTATAGACAAAATCTCCAGGAAAAAATCTCCAAAAAAAAAATTTCCGAGCGAAAATCCCAAAATTTCAGATGCGCAAGTTGTGTATCAAGCAACCAAATCGCGCACACGAATGGTAGTTCCAACAACGAAGGTTCAAGTGACGGTTGTTTACATAATTTATTTTTTGTGTTCCGTTTTAAAAGGGGAACCTTTATGATTTTAAAATTGTCGTGTTTAGACCTGATTTTACTTTGCCTTACAGTGTTTTTTTATCATTCTATTACGTTTTTGTTTTTGCTATTTGGAGATTTTTGGGGATTTGGAGAAAATGGGAGAAAAAATTATTTATTGGAGATTTTGTCCATTGGATCCCTTTCCCCATGGAGATTTTGTCCATGGGGTCAAAAATTTTCTGGAGATTTTATCCGATTGAGATTTTTTTTTGGAGATAGTGTAGGTTTCTCGAATTTTTCTGATGAACGACTAATTACTTATAAATAAATTAAACTAGATTTCTCTAATATTTTCTCTCATTTTATGCTATTAAGAACACGTTACCTGGTTTCTCGGGTACCCGCCACTTAAAATACCTGGGTACCCGCACATTTGGGTAATACCCGCATATTCGGGTACCCGCGTATTTATTGAAACGGGTATTACCCGGGTAATATCAAGAGCCCTAGCCTTTACTCATGAAATAAAATGTCCAGGCCGAAATTTGATTTGATGCTTATTGATGATGTCTGAGCAGTTTAACATTCACCTCGTATGGGTGACAGGACATAGTGACATTCCAGGCAATTGCAGGGCAGACGAACTTGCCAAACAAGGAAAGCAGGACGCTTTAAAGAAAACCTACCTCAGATGGACTCAGAGTAATACTTGCCTAGCTACTAAACAAATATGGCCTTGTATAGACTTGAAACGTTCAAGGGGTTTGTTGAATTTAAATAAAATGCATATTAGCTTCACCATTGGTGTTCTGACAGGACACTGTCTAATAGGTAGACACGCAAAAAGAATGGGCGTGTTCTCTAACGATTTCTGCAGAAGTTGCATTGATGAAGAAGAAGAGGAAACTGTTCAACATCTTCTGTGCACCTGCCCTGCTCTCTCTAGAAGAAGAAAACTCCATCTAGGAGAATTCTTCTATGAATACACTAGTGATCTAGTGAAAACGGACGTTAAAAGTCTATCTTCATTCATAAGAAGCTCCGAGTGGTTCGGCTAGTGAGTTCCAACTTGCTAGTCTTTTGTGGTATCACAATGGATCCATAAGGGTCTAAGTGTGTCGGGTAACTTGCCTGACAACCACTGCTACCTAACCTAACCTAACCTTACCTATTGTTAATCAACTCAGAACTAAATGACAATGCTATACAGGAAGTTTTTTTATCTAAATTAAAGATTCTGTTTTATTTAAGATTAGTTTTAATTAAAATCTTGATTTTTTTTTAGTTTTTACTGATTTCCCGATTTTCCCCGATTTTTGATGTACTCTCCCGATTTCAAAAACTATTTTATGCGCACATACCGTCGGAAGTTATGACGAAAACTTTTATAATCGCTATTTTAGTTTTGATTAAAACCTCTAATTTTTTTTAAACGAAACCAATAGGTACCTACTTGTCCTAAAAAGCAAGTAAAATTATACGGTGCTACCGGTTTTTTTTCAACAGCCCCCTTAATCGTTACTTACTTTGAATGCGTTGCTTAACTTTGAATGCATTTCTTAAGTCTGCATTTTTTAATAGGTAGATGCTATCCATAAAACTACATAAATAAAGCTTTTTTGTTGTAAATTAGACCTAATTAAAATTTATTATTTTTTAAACAAAGCGCACTTTTTTTATTGATTTCAAAAACTTTTCTCATTGTAAAAAAGTTGGCACCTAGGTGCCTTTGTGCTATACAAGCTACCTACTTGTATCTTTTGTTACCTATTTAAACGCAAAAAAAAAAAAACAAAAATCCATAGACGAAGGACTAAGCAACAACGAAATATGTACCTACCTATAGTTAGTTAACTTAATGTCTGATGTCTGTACAAAAATGATCTCACCAAAAATATCGCACTCAAACACAAACAATGTTTCCCCCGTCCCATTTTGTATCCTATTTTAAATTTATGTATACGTATCTATTTATCTAACCTACCTACCAACAAATAAACACACAAATAAACTTACCACTTATAATACGAAAAAAGTTATTTTTGTCCTTTTTTATAACCTTTTTATCTAGACATTTTGGCACCTGTTACCTACGTGAAGCAATCCAAATGAAAAACAGCTATCCGTATGCGCAAAGCAAAACGATTCTTATTTAACCGACTTCCAAAAAGGAGGAGGTATTCAATTTTGATAATTCTTTTTGCATTGGAAAGCTGGTGGCTGCAGTGTGGTCCTATTTCAATTTCGTTCAGTTATAGCCATTGAAAGTATTAGAATAAAATGCACGACTGGGTCCCACGAACTTGCTCTTAGAGTTCAAGTTGCTTAAATTTTTAAGACTTTTTACAAGAAACTTCTGAAATGTAGGTATATTAAAAAAAAAAAACATAAAAAAAAATAAAATTAATTTTTCAAAAAAATAAAACAATATCTGAAATCAAATCGCCCACAAAACAAGTATGCAGTTTTATTAGATATATTAAGGTGCATTTTTAGAAAAAAAATTTTAAAAATCGTTAAAGCCTTTTTTTAAAAAACTAATTTTTTTATAAATAATTTTTTGAAAAAAAAAGTTTTAAAATAAAATTGGTATGCCATTTTGTAGAAATCACTAATCAAAATATAAAAACAAAATTTCAGAAAAATTCAATGTCCCGTTTTCGAAAATTTGATTTTTCAAAAAAAAAAATTCAACATTTTTTTAAAAATCCAAAAATTATTTTTTTTGAAAACTTTTTTTGTATACAAAATTTCGTTGAAATGCAATAAGCAGTTTTGCAGAAAATCCGATTCGAAAAAAGCGGTCCTATGGCAGGTACCGTTAATAATGATTTTCAAAAAAAATTTGTTTTCTTCAAAAGATAGACCTTGTTTAAAAACTAACCTTTGAATTTTTTTAACAAAATCTGTGGAGCCGTTTTCGTGAAATTAAACTTTTCCGAAATTTTTGTATGACGGGTACCGTTATTTTTGGTCCAAAAAAATTTATTCCAAAAACGCAAGTTTAGGCTCTAGTTCCTTATACAGACAGACTGACAGACTGACAGACTGACAGACTGACAGACTGACAGACTGATAGACTGACAGACTGACAGACTGACAGACTGACAGACTGACAGACTGACAGACTGACAGACTGACAGACTGACAGACTGACAGACTGACAGACTGACAGACTGACAGACTGACAGACTGACAGACTGACAGACTGACAGACTGACAGACTGACAGACTGACAGACTGACAGACTGACAGACTGACAGACTGACAGACTGACAGACTGACAGACTGACAGACTGACAGACTGACAGACTGACAGACTGACAGACTGACATACTGACAGACTGACAGACTGACAGACTGACAGACTGACAGACTGACAGACTGACAGACTGACAGACTGACAGACTGACAGACTGACAGACTGACAGACTGACAGACTGACAGACTGACAGACTGACAGACTGACAGACTGACAGACTGACAGACTGACAGACTGACAGACTGACAGACTGACAGACTGACAGACTGACAGACTGACAGACTGACAGACTGACAGACTGACAGACTGACAGACTGACAGACTGACAGACTGACAGACTGACAGACTGACAGACTGACAGACTGACAGACTGACAGACTGACAGACTGACAGACTGACAGACTGACAGACTGACAGACTGACAGACTGACAGACTGACAGACTGACAGACTGACAGACTGACAGACTGACAGACTGACAGACTGACAGACTGACAGACTGACAGACTGACAGACTGACAGACTGACAGACTGACAGACTGACAGACTGACAGACTGACAGACTGACAGACTGACAGACTGACAGACTGACAGACTGACAGACTGACAGACTGACGGACTGACGGACAGACGGACTTCCGGGACCCACTTTTTTGGCATTCTCTATCATCATAATGTCATGGAAAAATGTAATCTCAACTTTTTTTTTTGTACGAATGCATAACTTGATATATAGTACCTATATTGCAAGTAAAAACCACAAAATCCTGTTTCGATCCATGGAAGTCGGTTTTGTTATTTGATAAAAATAATTATTTCATGATCACTAATAAATGATAAAAAGGCATAAATTCAAATAGATCCTCTAATCCCTTTTTTACAGAAAAGGAAAACAAATTACCTAAATCGTACACCTACGTATGTACGTACACACATTAAAATAAATTTCTATTTACCTACCTCGAAAGTTTTATAAGAAAAAATATATCTACTCAAATTTAACTTATCAACCTGCTTAAACAATTAAACATACATATACCTACCCACCCCACCTACACCATTCCCTACAAAACTCGTTTTTCGTCTTTTTTTACATCCTTTTTTTAAAACAGCCCTCTCGTCGCCCTACTTGTGTGATAGGCCAGTCATTATGTCGGAAAAAACGGCTTAGAAATGCAAAATGACCGAGAAAGCTAAATTTTGGATATGTTGTAGGGGATGCTTAAAAAAGCTTAACTTGAAGTTTTCGACCAAGATTTCCTATGAGCTTTTTCCGTAACAACTTTTTTGGCAATAACTCGACTATCCTTTGAGATACAAAAATTTTACAAGTCGTTTTTTTGTAGCTTTTACCATGTTCTACAATTAATGCTGATACATTTTTTGCGTATCATGAACCGTTTCCGAGATATCGATCAATAAAGTCAAAAATTTACGATATGCGATTTGTTTTTTGACATTATCTATTTTTTGGTGGAATATCCAAAAAAAATTTGAAATCAAATTTGTAGACCCTGTTCAGACCTATAATTTCGTACTTTTATTTTTTTTTTTTTTGACAAAAATTACGACCTCCAGCCGCCCGCAAAGTCGTTTAGCCCGCACCCACCGCCAAGCAAGCCGCTCATTCGGTTGGGAAAAAAACAATCATTCATGTTTTTTTTTTAATGTCAAAAAAAAAAAAAAAAATACGAAATTGTAGGTCTGGATATTCATCACCAAAAAATAGATAATCACCCGTATTCTGCTATTCGATTCACGTGAATCGAAAGATTTCCTTCCTTTACCACGTCAACGTGGCTTTGAAAAAACGCTTAATTTAGAAATTTTAAAGAAAAAAAAATTATTTAAGTTTAATTTTAATCCCCATTTAAACGATTTTTATTTTAGACTTTCACGTGAATCGAATAGCAGAATACGGGTGAATGTCAAAAAACAAATCGCATATCGTAAATTTTTTACTTTTTTTTATCGATATCTCGAAAACGGTTCATGATACGCAAAAAATGTGTATGCTATGCATGAATTGTAGAACATGGTAAAAGCTACAAAAAAGCACCTTGTAAAATTTTCGTATCTCGAAGGATAACCGAGTTATTGTCAAAAAAGTTATTGCGGAAAAAGCTCATAGGAAATCTTGGTCGAAAACTTCAAGTTAAGCTTTTTTAAGCATCCCCTACAACATATCCAAAATTTAGCTTTCTCGGTCATTTTGCATTTCCAAATGTATATAATCAGTCGATCTTGTACTGTGGAAGAGTGTGCAAATCGGCTTTCACAGTGTTTTTAATTCGTAATCGGAAATTCATAAGTAAACTAGAATTAAGTTAGCCAGTAAGGCTATTGAGTCAGCAATAGCTCAGTGGTAGTGGCATCGGACCCGAGAGCCGAAGGAATGGCGTTCGATTCCCACCTGAGTCGAAGTAAATTTGGAAGTTTTTTTTTAAAACTAAGAAAGTAAAAATAGCATTCGCTTGACCTAGAGCGTTTGCAATCGGGTGATATAGCGGGGACATCGGAAGGTGCCCCAGCTACAGCAAAAAGAGGAAGCTTCGACTGCAGCAACAGCAAGTCCCTCAACCCCAGCGACAACAACAAGTTCCACAGCAAAAGAAACAAGACAAGCAGCAACAGCGGCAACGACAACAACAAATGCCAGCAGCAGCCACAGACAACACGAAGCAAAAAGGAAAATGTGCCACCCATTAATGTGTTCAGGATGGACCTAGAGGACACTATAAAGCTAAAGCTTCGGCCATAGGCGAACATTTTTTTATTAAAAGACTTAGTAATAGTAGACTGCAACACAGTGGAAGAGCATAAGAAAATTAGATTTTTATTAAAAGAAGCCACCACTGAGTACTTCAGTTTTACCCCTAAGTTGGAGAAAATCCAAACGGTCATTCTAAAGGGCATAGATTCCTGCACGGAACCCCAGACGCTCTATGATGAGCTCTGCCGTAAAGCGAGTGGTGATCTCGAGATCATCAGCGTCAAGCCATTCCAAACGGCTTTGTCCAGACGGGAGAAAAGGAAACTGCCGATATTTTTAGTGCAGCTCTCGCCCAACAGCAAACTGGATAGTTTGAGGAGTATCACTGTCCTCAAGTACCAGGTTGTCACTTGGGATAAATTAAAAAGGCGCGGTGACATGCTTCAATGCGTGCGCAATGCCGCAGCCAACTGCGAAATGCAGTCGCGCTGTGTCAAGTGTAAAGAGAACCACAATAAGGGGGAGTGTAAACTCGGGGAGGAACGGGTCGAAGATAAGGCCCAGCTAAAATGCGTAGTCTGCGAAAGCGTCGGGCACCCTGCTAATTATCGGGGCTGTCCGAGGTTTCAGCAAATGAAGCTGCAGAAAACGGCGAAGAAAGCTGTCGTTGAAAAACGTCCAGTAGGGCGTGCTCCGATTGTCAACCCAAGCATCTCTTTCGCCCAAATGGCGCAAAGAGCAATGCCGAAGGCGACACAGAAGCCACCAAAGGTTGCCCAACAGGCCTCCGTGCCTAAAGCACTGGCGGCAGAATCAGAGGTCTTGACCTTGCTACTGAGCATTCAAGCACAGTTAACAGGGCTTCAAAGCCAGATAAGGGAGCAGACAGTGAGGGTAGATCATATCTACACTCAACTGCCTAGCTTAACGCAACTTAGATCTTAGAAGAGAGGCCCCTTAGGATCCTAGCTGTGAATGTAAATTCACTGATTAGGGTCGAACGTAGAGCTAACCTTTTCCAATTGTTGAAAGATCTATGTCCCGATGTGTTTATGGCTATCGAAACTAAGCTAAACCAGAAACATAAACTGACAAATATTAATTACAACATCGTAAGAAGAGACCGGCCCGACTCCACTCAAGGGGGCGGTGTTGCAATCTTCATACGTAAAGGCGTTAGTTATAAGGTAATATACAATAGTGAAGTGCGAAAATTTCGAACGCTTGAGGTGTGCATTGTATGCATCCCTCTCCAGCATGGTGTATGCAGTCGCAGCTTATGCACCAGAAGCACCTCAACCAACTGACTTTACGGCAGAACTCGAAAAACTTTTTCAAGTCCTACGACTGAATTTGGAGGAAAACTATATCCTCATGGCCGGTGATCTGAACGCCAAGCACCAAGATTGGGGAAATCAAATGCAGAATCAGCGAAGTAATCATCTGTATAATTGGATGAGTCAAAACAATTTTGAATATAGGGTTGATCTGCTGGCTACTGAAAGGCCATCGTTTCCAAGAAGCGGCTCTTTTCTGGATTTATTGCTTCTAGATTCAAGACTGACAATAAAAGACTTTGTGAGCCAACACCCAAGAAACTGCCTTCGCACAATTGAGTACGATAGCGACGAACGAGATTGTGGAATTGGAGGAGTATGTACCGGACTATTCTTACAACTACGGTAAGATGCGCTGGCCACGCTTCACCAACACCTTAGCAAGAGCACTGCGTTCGAATAACATAGCCCCTCCAAACGACAGAAATATGTCGAACAGTGAGATTGATGGTTATCTCCAACAGATGGACGATACCATCCTACAAACGATGAACAGAACGATACCTAAATACAAAGAACGTGACCAAAATAACATTTACCGAAACGCGACTATTGACGCACTCCACAGACAAAACACGGACTATTGACAAGACTTAAACGTTTATACCGGCGATTTACCGACCCACACGATCTGGAGATTAGAACACTGAAGTCAACTATCAAAAAGATCAACCAGTTGATAAATGAAAATTATAGGTTGTCTATTAATCTGTATTGGGACAACAAAATTCGGGCAGTTAATTCTAGTGACCCGAGCATGTTTCAGCAGATTAATAAGATTTTTAGACGGAATGATCAAAACGAGCTTCCGTGTCTTAAACTCCAGAGAACTGTGGAAAACAGAGACGTACTTCTGGCCGCAGGCATAAATCCAGGGGAAGCCATCTTGGACGACGACCTCTTTATAATCGAAGATCCGCAAGAGAAAGTGGAGGTGGGTGCTGCCTTCCAGCAAGTGTACAAGGTTAATGCTAGCATTAGCCCGAACCATGACCTGGAAAACAGGGCCCTCCTTCATCACTTTTATCTACGTAATGATATTACGCAATGGCGATCTGAGAATCGCGGTTTTACCGGGTTTAATGAAGAGCACTTGGCAAACGCCATCATCGCCGAGCATGCTGGTGGTAACACCCTGTTAGAAGGTAGAGCTCAAGCTCATCTTCGATTCATTAAAAAAAAGAAGTCAGCAGGAGTCGATGGTATATCCAATATTGTACTACGACATCTACCGCAAGAAGCTATTGACATTTTTGCCACTCTGTTCAACGACGCTCTGAATAATGCATATTATCCAAAGCGTTGGAAAACAGCAGTGGTACATCCTCTGCCGAAAAAGGGAAAGGACAGCTCCAATCCGGCAAATCTCCGGTCGATAAGTCTCCTTCCAAGTATCAGCAAGGTATTTGAAAAAGTTATCAATAGGGCTCTGTCTCAGTGGGCTGAGGACAACAACATCATACCGGATAATCAATTCGGGTTTAAGGCAGGACATGACACTATTCATGCCGCGTCTAAACTTGTATCTGATATTCAGTGGAACAAATCTAAAAAACAGTGCACGAGTGCCTGTCTTGTTGATTTGGAAAAAGCTTTTGACACCGTTTGGTTAGAAGGTCTCTATCTTAAATTAACAAGACTTGGTATAAGTAAACCACTTTTATATATGCTTTATGACATGCTCAATGGTAGAACGTTTGTTGTCAAAAGTGGCAATGTAACTTCTACTGGAGTTTTTAATATTAAAAATGGTCTTCAACAGGGAGCGGTGAACTCACCGATTCTCTTTAGTATTTACACTAGCAATCTGATAGGAAGTCTAACTCAGGCAATTGCGTATGCCGACGATCAAATTACATACAGAACAGCTCCAAAAGTTGAGGTCATCAGAATTCTATTGCAACGTGACTTTGACAAAATTCAGCGATATTGTGATGACTGGAAGTTGAAAATTAACTTTCAGAAATCAGAAACGATTCTATTTAGGACTCCCTGGCTAGGGCTTCAGGGGATACGCGAAGGAACTGGCGGAAGCTGGCGATCGCTGGACCACACGGACATCCACTGCCGAGTAAAAGTGTAGTAAAGTACCTTGGCATCTGGCTAGATCAATATCTATATTTCAATAGACATATTAATGCTGCTCTGGCCAGGGCTAGGGGAGCTTTTGCCCTGACGAAACGGCTGTTTTATAGCAGTCGGCTTGACACCAGGGTTAAGATGATTTGCTACATGGCCCTCATCCGGCCGATGATTGTCTATGGATGCCCTGTGTGGCTCAACGTTGCTCCATCTCAAATGGAAAAGTTTCGGGTGTTTGAGAGGCAGTGTCTTAGACGTTGCCTTGGTCTGCACAGAACACCCGAATCTGATTACACGCATTACTATTCCAATGAGGTTTTAGACAATAGGGCCAACATAAATAGAATTGATAACTTTATGCTGAAGCTTGTTCGTGGCCACGTTTCAAGAGCGATGGCCTCTCAAATAGCTACATTTTTGGGGCTTACTACCCTAACGACGAATACTTCAAGAGTGTGTGTTTAAGCGGCTATATTCCGCTTGAGGCATTCCTCTATTTAGATAGTCGGGGGCTTGTACAGGATAGATTGGCAGTTCCGCTAATCTACCACGTCGGGCGAAGAACCGTGGACAGGCGACTGCTGTATGACAGGGACATCCTCGCACTAGGCGGAGAAGGACGTCTTCAGTTCAGTAGGACTGTGTACCGATCGGGACCGAAGAGATAGGGTAAAGCAGGAGAACCAGTTTTGGTGGCTTAGTAATATGTAGTATTATTTGATATGTTAAAGTGGTCTTTGTTTTTCTATGCAACATAGTTTTACACAGAGAAAAATATGACCCGCTAAAAACTAACAGATTGCCATATTGTTTTACCGTCCATACATTTCATAAGGAAATCTTATTAAAATCAACGATTAATAAGGTTTTTTAAGGAGATTTCTTATTATTTTTATAGAGAAAATCTTATTTAAAATTTGACTGAAAAGTTGATTTTTTTTTGCAACTTAGTACTATAACAAAAATCGCAATCAATATTTTGATGGCAGGTTGGTTCAGGTGGTAAGGTGGGCGACTAATGATTTGAAGTCTCCAGTTCGATTCCCAGCCTGGTCATCGTTTTTTTTATTTTTTTGCAGATTTTAAAACAATAAGGAAAACCCGATTGTTTTAATAAGGTTTCCTTCTTGGATGAAAACCATAGAGAAATCTTATTGTTTTTGTTCTATTTTATGTGGTCTATTTTTCTCTGTGTAGGTGTTTAGTTTTATGTAGGGACAGTCGGGGTGGCACAAAAAAAATACAAAAAATACAAAAAAATACAAAAAAAATACAAAAAAAAAATACAAAAAAAAACAAAAAAATTGCTTGCTGTGGCTGTTCTAGTTTTAAGTAGTTTAAGTACCTAGTTTAAGTAGTTTTAATTAGTTTGTAAGTTTTAAAATAAAAAAAATGATCAGAATCCAAGTTTTTTAAAAATTATTTCTTGGAAAAAATAAAACCATGAAATAAATATTTGAATTAAATTAGTTTTAAGGTCGAAAGGCATTAGTATTAAGAAAAATTAAGTATAACTTAGAGTGCCCGTATAGGGCCAGTAAGTTAGTTGTAAGTAATTGATAAGTAGGCTAGTTTTTATGAATTTTTGTCTAGCTTTAAGATAGTTTTAAGATGATGAAAAATGAAATTGAATTGAAAATTGAAAAAAAAAATTGAAATAATGACTGGACTATGAAGCAATCCAGTTGTGAAAAAAAAATCTGTACCTACCTGCTTGCATGACAAAAAGATATTTTTTGTTTTCATTTTCTTCTATTTAATGTCGTTTTCATTCACTTTTGAAGGTTTTGTGTTTTTTGACGCCACAAAAGTGTAAAAAAAAATTACTCCGGAATAATTTTAGTACCCCGGATTTACTCCACATTTTTAGTCAGATTTACACCGATTTGCACACACACTTAAATTTGAAGTTTGACATTTTAAAATTTTGTTTGAAAAGAGAAAAATGCGAAAAGTGTTTCTTTAAAATTCTTTTGTTATGAACAAAAACAACCATTATGAATATATTTCCTATTATATTATCTTCCGCCATATATATTTCTCCCATTATTTTAGTTAATTCTAAGGGCGTGTGTCAATTAGACTGAAAAAAACCGATCAGAAGTATAATGAAAAATATACCAAAAGTAAAACTAAGTCCGCTTCTACACGAAGACGCAAAGCGCGAGATGCACATAAGAGCAAGGGAGAAATAAAGTTCGAAAAAAAGGGAAGGAAGACTTTCTACCGTGAGTCTCCGTTAAAAAATGTTGTGACTCTTTTTGACGTTTCTCTTTGATCTTGTTCTTTTTTTTTGCTGTTCTGCTTTATTTTATAGTATAGTAACGTTTTTAATTTATTCAAAAGTTTTCGTTGCACATAGACCCCACTGATTTTTTTTGTTGTATATTTTGGTGTTTTTTTTTTTTTGAATTAAAATACATAGTCTGCTTTTACACGAAGACGTAGACGCACAAGATGCACATAAGAGCAAAGGGAAAATCGATCTTTCTCTTTCCCTTGTTCTTATGTGCATCTTGTACGTCTACGTCTTCCTGTAGAAGTCGTCATACAAAAACAAGAACAAAATAAAACCAAGGAAAGTAGCTGTCAAAGTTGCGTCTTCAAAAAAATACTACGTGTAGAAACGCGCAACGCACCGAAACGAAAATCAAAAGGAAATTCAAAGATAATTTCTGCGCCTTGCGTCTTCGTGTAGAAGCAGGCTTGTCAACGAACGCTTATTATGCTTCATATGTTATTAATATTAATTT
The DNA here is from genome assembly GCF_945859705.1 of Episyrphus balteatus. Classification (NCBI taxonomy): domain Eukaryota; kingdom Metazoa; phylum Arthropoda; class Insecta; order Diptera; family Syrphidae; genus Episyrphus; species Episyrphus balteatus. The sequence goes on from NC_079134.1 coordinate 82,060,411, forward strand.
TTTTTTTCAATTCACAACATTTTCCCTAGGCCTATTCACTATTTTTTCAAGGAAATTATCCATTTTTGCCTTGTCACACACACAATTACAAATAAAAAATTACTCTCATTAGCCCGGTTAAATTGGAGGTGGTAGTATACTCGTGAGTAGAAATCTACACATTCCTATCTCCTCGAGTAGAAGATCATGTGTAAATTCTAGTACTAGATCTACTCATGAGTAAACTACCACCTTCAATGGAACGGGGCTATTATGGTTTATCAATCCAGAAAAATTAGTAAAAATTTAGAGTACTCCTTAATAGAGTGAAAGAAAACGACATAACTTACATATCGGTCCTTCGCATTTGTATAAAAAAAGAAAAGAAAAAAAAAAAAATAAAATGAAAAGAACTTTTTTAATGTTGCGAAGGATTTCTGCTTTATTATGATTTGGATTTATACCTATTGAGAATTTGCGGATTGAAATTCATTTTCACTCAATTTTGCTCTTATACTTCTGTCACATATAAAATTGTTCTTATTGAAATTATTATTTTAAATCATGTGTCGTTATCAGTTTCCTGAATAATTTAAGAAAAACAAAAATTTATTCATGCATTCCCACAGACAAATGTATTTTTTTTTTCTTTTCCTTATTTGTATCAACATTTAACTACTATCTCGCTCTCTCCCATTAAATAAGTTCATGTATAAAAATCAACCCTCTCTTTTCTTTACAGTCATCAAAAATTTAAAAATGTTTCTCAACAATTTAATTCTTGGATACATGTTTTGGACCTATGGGTAAAATCTGAGCGTAAAAATTTTGAAGCACAGAAATTTGTTCTACGTGCGACATCTTTACAAGTTACCTATATGATCTCTGGTCTAAGTGTGTCGGGTAATTTGCCTGACAACCACTACTACCTAACCTAACCATCAGTTTATTAATTCCTACATTGAAGCTCCTGATCTATTAGCTTGTATTGGTATAAATTATCCGGGTGGATCTCAATTCCTACGAAGATTTGAACCTTTGCATATCGACTTTCATAGAACAAACTATGGTATTAATGAGCCTCTTAGTCGCATGAGTAAACTTTTTAAATTGAACCATTCATCCTTAGACTTTAATTTGACAAAAATGGGTCTAAAAACATTGTTTCGATCCAGTGCTCCACAATCGTGATTGTTAATCAATGTATTAAATAAATTATACGAGGGCGGTTTGAAAAGTTCTCGGCCTGACCAATAAAAAGCAAAAAATTTTTAAATTTTTTTTAATCCCCTTCTACAAATTCTTTTCTTATGCCAATACACTAATTTCATGTGTTTTCTGGTGCTTCTATTCCCTTTTTATAGGCCGATTCCTCCAACTCTTTCAAAAAACAGCTCCGACTTAGCAATCGCCTCCTCGTTGGTGAAGAATTAGGTTGGAAAGAGAGCTGCCAAATCAGCTGAATAAGGGGGTGGTTCAGTACTCCAAATCGAAGTTTATGGAGTTTGGACTCTATCTAGAGATTTCAACTCGATTGAATATTTGTTCTTTTTTAAGCAAACACGGCAGCCACCTTGCGGAACGTTTTTTTCGACCCTTATTATTCGGTCAAAATTTGGTAAACTCGCTCAGAAGAGATCCTCATGGTCTTGCTTGTTTTTCGCAATTTTAACCTTCGGTCGTCTAAAACCATTTTATGGACTTTATCGATGTTTTCTGAAGGTGTGGATGTTGTTGGCTTCCGCTTCTGGGATCATCTTCGACGCTCTGTCAGCCATGTTTAAATAAGGCTGTCAACTTTTTGACCGTGGAATATGAAGGTAAAGATTCCCCCAATGCCTAAAGGGACCAACCCATAGAATCCGTTGCGTCCGTTCCGTCGAAGTCTTCAACTGACAGCTCGATAAAATACACACGTTCTTATGGAAAGCGACCCATAAGCGACGGATCGGACGGAGACGGACGGATTCGACGGAAGAAATACCCAACTTTCTACTTTTTCATGAGTCGTATCCTTTGACATTGGTTGTCAACAATAGATCAGTTTGATTTTCTGATTCTGAGTGTACACCGGGGAATTTCAGAACTAAGAACTGTGTTCTTTTCTTCTCCGATTTTGATTTTATGAATTGTGAACTTTAATTGTATATTTGTGAAGAAAATGTTATAAAAGTAACATTAATGATATATCTAACAAATTATATCAATTTAATACTCAAATTCTGTTGTTCAATTCAATTTTACTATGCCAAAGTCATACCTAGAACTCATAATTTGTTATAAAAAATTGTTTTTAACTGAAGAGCAAGTACCTACAGGAATTCTAGTCGTGCATTTAATTTTATTAAAAAAAGGAACAACAATAATAGTTAAAAATTTCTTGCATCAGAACTTCCTTTTAGTGCACATTCAGCGATAAAATATCGAACACACCTTGGAATTTCAAGTGAGCTGTCAAAAAGCAATCCGTCATACGACGTATTCCATTGGTGATGGGTCACCCGTTTCTGTCGGGAAACCGACGAAGTTACGAATACCAGAGTTACGGGCGACAGAGTTACGAGCGTCAAAGTTACGCGAAACCGAAGTTACGAAAAACTAGATCTACGAATTCTAAAGTTATGTTAAGCTATGATATGTGATTTTTGGGTTGGCAACAATTGCAAGGAACGATATGGAATTATGGAAATACAAACAAGAGATTAACATTTTTCTCATTGGTCAGAACTAAATGAGTAAAGCGAAAATGGGTGTTATTTAATCTTGTAAAATTTTGATTGGATAGGTATAGGTATACATTAGGGTGTCCGTTATTTCCCAAAGTGATGTTTTCGGGGGAGACACCCCTAGATCGAAAGCCTAGGGCCTAAATAAGGGGAATTTAGCAAAACAAAATTTTTGGAGGTCATTAACCCGTGCCTCTAGGGTCATACTTTCCCCATACAAATTTGTATGGGAAATTTTTAACTCATACATAAAATTTTTTTTCTCTCGAGTTAAATCATATTTTTTTTAATGTTTGATAGTTCTGGTTGGAAAACAGTTACTTTATATTTATTTAGGCCCTAAGCTTTCGATCTAGGGGGTGTCTCCCCCGAAAACATCACTTTGGGAAATAACGGACACCCTAGTATACATATATGGTTTTGTTTTTGTGAGAAGATCGCAAAAACGTTGAAATAGAAAAAAAAAACATGGGTATACTTATGTAAGTTTGGGGGACATAATTGAAATTAACTTCTTATTTGTCCAACTAATATTGCACCTATGTATTTTTTTTTTTTCTATTAATTAATATAATTATTCATAGCGTATTTTGTAATACCCACTTTGTTATTATTTAAAATAAAATAATAACCAAACCACCCCTTGTTTTTACAGACGTTATTTTGGTGTGGAGAACTGATGTGCAATGGTCTTTTATATCATTGAAGTTGCGATCATTCACTGAGCTTTGGTCTAACTGGCTGAATACAATGGTGTAGCTGTGGCTATTGCTTGTAGTACTGTCAAAATTTAACTAAGGGAAACAACAATAAAAGTTGTCGGCAGCTGAGCAAAAAGTTGAGAATTCTTCAACTTGCGCTACAAGCTACACCCACAGCTTCACCATTTTATTCAGCCAGTAAGTTACACTCCCACCCTCTTTTCTCCTCAGAAGAAATTATTTAGGTAATGGGGAACAATTTGCTGACGTTTGTTTTTTTTTTCATTTCTGTTTTGTTTGAAGTATTGAAAAGAATAATATGTGACAAAATGTGACGCCATAACCTTCTTAAACGGAGGTCAGGGAACCACTAAAAAAAAAAAAAACAAACCAAAGATGAAAATGTTCTATTTCAATCGTTTCTGTTTGGTAGGGGAAACTCCATTTTTTTAACTCGTTGAATAGTCTTTCCTTGTTTAACAAATTCATAATTATGTAAATAAGAACTCATATTTTTTCTTTGACAATAACTGACAAATAAAAGCAGATACATAACATTATACAAATTCAATGCACACCTATTGAGAAAGAACAATGGTGGTGGCCGATAACTGTTTCTGTTTCCCCAACACTTAAAAAAATGGATCGTGGATGTAAGAGAAGGAAGGAGCAGTAAAAAAAAATTAAAAAAAAAAAATCATTCACATCCGACCGTAGCGTTGCCGAATTGGCACGGTCGTGTACTTTTGGTGTTTTTTTTTTTTAAATTTAAATGGTACTGTGGTTCTCAAATGGCTTGAAATGCCACTCTAGAAATATGTATATTAAAGATAAAATATTTACATTTAGTTAATTTGACCTTATGTCGCACCCCCTATGTATGGACTTTTATTTTTAATTAACTTATTTCTTGATGCTTTTATTTATTTGTTATGTTTCTTTGAAACTTTAAGGGTTTGACCACACCGAAAAGGTATGCGGTACCTACGGGTAAGTGTATGAAAAAAATTCCGCATCTGAACGTTGATGTACATCAGGTTTGGAATTTTTTTTTGCAAACATTCCATTATCGAATACGGTTGTTGTGTGGCCATTCATTAAGTTCTTTTTTATAATTAAATTAATTTACTAGTTTTGCGCTTAATAATTCTCATTAGTTATGACTTTAGTCTTCAGACTTAGTTTTTACTTTTATGCACGAAATGGCCCAAATTGACACCTGTTGTTAACATTGGCACTTTCAAAAAAAAAAAATTTCCCGGTAACGCCTCCAACGTCTCACCTACATAAAGGGGCCAAGGTAAAGGCATAGAAACCGTCGCATCCGTTGATTTGTTGACGGATTTAATTGACCTTGATAAACAACATTTTTATAAGAACCAATTCGTGTATTAGTTGGACTTGATGGTTGCCGTTTGTTTATAGGTCGGTTCTCATGAGAACTTGTGTATTTTATTGAATTGTCCGTTGAATCCGTCGACCTATGGGATGCGACGGATTCTATGGGTTGGATGGACTCTTAAAAACGTACACAAAAAAAAAATCATATCCTCATCCTTAAATAAGTTGAAAATATATAGGGTTATTTTATTTTCATAACAATTAGTTCAGTCAATGAGGAGTCAAGCAGTGGATGACGTCTGCTAAGTTTGGATGCAGAATTGAAGAGGGGTTTATCCTGAGTATAAATCCTAGAGAAAAAAATAGTACTGGGGAAAGAAAAATAATTATATTTCCAATCTAAAAAGACCTTGCAAATTTTCTGTTCGACCAGGCGTTCCACTGTTGTTCAAAATGACTTATCTCGTTGCAAAAATCATAACTTTTGAACGGATTGAGGTAGCGGTACAGTTTTTTTTTTTAATTTGAAGGAAATTTCCAGGGCTGTTACACCAATGAATTTAAAGAAAATTGTTTTACAGGGTGTTTAGGAATCATCGGCCGATGTTTAAAATTAAAATTGGTATGCCATTTTGTAGTAATCACTAATTCACATCTAAAAAAAGTTGAGATTACACTTTTCCATGATATTACGATTATAGAGAATGCCAAAAAAGTTGGTCCCGGAAGTAAGTCGGTCTGTCTGTCTGTATAAGGATCTACAGCCTAAACGGATGGACCGATTGACTTCAAATTTGGTAGTATGTAGCATTTTTTGGAGACCCTCCAGAGGGGTTTTTGGAATTAATTTTTTTGGGCCAAAAATAACGGTACTTGTCATACACCAATTTCAGTAAAGTTGTAATTGCTCAAAAACGGCTCCAACGATTTTGTTTAAAAAATTCAAATGTAAGTTTTAAAACAAGGTCTATCTTTTAATGAAAAAAATTTTTTTGGAAAATCATTATTAACGGTACCTGCCATAGAACGGTTTTTTTTAAATCCGATATTCTCCGAAACGGCTTATTCGATTTCAACGAAACTTTTTTTGAAGAAGCACTTATATAACTCAAATATATGCCAAAAATAAAATTTCAAAAAAAATAATTTTTGGATTTTTAAAAAAAATTTGATGTGGATTAGTGATTTCTACAAAATGGCATACCAATTTTAATTTAAACATTTTTTTTAAGAAAATCTGTTCCTTCTGCCTTCATTTTTTTTTTCAAAGTACAAAATCTCGGCAGTGCGCAAGCATGCGCAGCTAAATATTTTTATTTTGGATCAACAATTGGTTGGTACACATACTCTATTCGACTTAATGCATGGAACCGAATGGATTTTTTTACGGTACCTGCCATAAAACCGTATTTTTTCAAATCCGATATTCTCCGAAACGGCTTATTCGATTTCAACGAAACTTTTTTTGAAGAAGCACTTATATAACTCAAATATAAGACAAAAATAAAATTAAAAAAAAAATAAATTTTGGATTTTTAAAAAAAATTTGAAATTTTTTTTTGAAAAATAAAATTTTCGAAAACGGGACATTGTATTTTTTTGAAATTTTGTTTTTAAATGTGGATTAGTGATTTCTACAAAATGGCATACCAATTTTAATTTAAACTTTTTTTTTAAAGAAAATCTGTTTTTGGCCGATGATTCCGAAACACCCTGTGAAATAATTTTATTGAAATTCACTGGTATAACAGCCCTAGAAATTTCCTTCAAATAAAAAAAAATTGTACCGCTAACTCAATCCGTTCAAAGGTTATGATTTTTGCAACGAGATAAGTCATTTTGGACAACCGTGCGTTCTCGAGATATTCAGACTTATGCGTTTCAAAATGGCGGACGCCCAAAATAATACGCAAACTGAGATTTATATTCAGGATAAACCCCCTTCCATACTGCATCCAAACTTAGCAGACGTCACAACTGTCGGATTTTTCCCCATTGACTGAACTAAATGCAAGTTTTAGAAAAGAACAAGTCAACAAGTTAAAAATTTGTTAGGTTATCTCTTTCATAACAATAATAGTGTTAGACAGTGAGCAGTGACATCTTAAATGAAAAAAACATGCATTCTTATTTCCCCACCTAAATAAGTAAAATAAAAAGCGCATTTTTATTTCCATTATATAACTCTGTTTCTGTTGTTAGATTAGGACAAACCCATGGTATAAAAAGAGAAGGTATGATCATTAGAAAAAACTCAGTATCGAGAACTGTCAAAACTTATGGCTACTTAAGGTTTTGACAGCCCAGCCCATTGAAATTGTTTTTGTAAACAAATTTGTCTTGGAAATTGTTGTTGCTTTTGACTTTGCCAAATGCCAAACGTCAAAACCTTATTACCCCATTTTGTAAGATGGCGGCTCTAATGATCATACCTTGTCTTTTTATACCATGGGACAAACCTAAGCCAACGATAGATGACATCTTTCTCACACACACTCCCAACCTCCACATCAACTAGTCGAAAAAAATGTGTCACCCCAGCGCGTGCGGTATCTGGGGGGGAAAGAGGCGTGGGAATTTAAAAAAAAAAAAAAAAAAAGGTTGTAGTGTTATGTAAAGTATAACACAAGGTGGAGAGGGAGAAGTAGTGTCGAGTAGTCCAACAGATAGGTTCATGCTGTGATTGTGTTGCTCCCACTTCCACCTCCCACCAAAAAAGAACACTTTATATCGAACATTTTGTTGCTTAAATTTGTTTTAGTTTTTAGTTGGCCTCTGACCTCCATCGAAAAAGGTGGTTGTGTTACTTAATTTTTATATTTTATTTTTACTATAGGTATCTATCTACCTGTCATCCTTATTGGCATTGTCAGGTATTAATTGATGATAAATACTGAAATTCGTTGTCTTTTTAAACTCAATTATGAAATTTTAATATACATCAACTATAGTTGACAATAGCAAATGGGTTGACAATCTTCTAATGAACCAAAAAAAAAGAATAAAATTCTGATAGTTGGGTAGGTACATAAATGTGACACAAAAGACCTGCCCATATGGCAAATATATAGCTATATAAGAATTCTTTTTATTAGGTGGGGTTTTTGTTTGATTTTTAACTTATCCTGTGTCAAATAAATAAACAAGGATTGGGTTGTTTTTTGCATAAAAAGATTAAATCACACCCATTTTCGTTGAAATCTATTAAAATAACCAATGACAATCGATATTCTCTTATTTATGTTTCCATAATTCCATATCGTTCCTCGCAATTGTTGCCAACCCAAAAATCACATATCATAGCTTAACATAACTTTAGAATTCGTAACTCTAGTTTTTCGTAACTTCGGTTTGGCGTAACTTTGACGCTGGTAACTCTGTCGCCCGTAACTCTGGTATTCGTAACTCCGTTACCATTTCGTTTCTGTCCCATCCTTCAACTTCAACGGATGGATTGACGTAACGGACGCAACGGATTCTATGGGTTGGGGCCTTAATAGAAGTCTTCTTTAATTTGATTTGGCGTCATATTCCTTTTGGCCAAATTTTAATAACGGCTTTAATTTAATTATTTTTCAATTTTCGTTATTAGCAAAAGATAAGTTCAAACAAAAAATTGCACTGATAAAAATTGGTGACCGATTTTAATGAAACTTAACATACACATACAATCATAATATATATTTGGCTACTTGGGTAGTTAAAATTTATTTGTTTAAACAACACCATTTATGTTAGGCCGAGAACTTTTCAAACCGCCCTCGTATATGTTGGATTTTTGTACTTATAATTTTATAACTTGTAAATTTGTTCGTAATTATTTTGTTTTATATTGTGCATGTGGGAGGTTGTATTTTTTGTTTACTGACCACTAACATGCACTTATGAAGAGCCTCTGATCGTAGATAATAGCTTGTTTTAAGCTTACTACATCAAAGGATCTGAAGTAAAAAAAAAAATGCTATTCTTTTGAATTTTAGGGCTTTTTAAAAGTTGTGCACATTTTATAACTTCCATGATGGAACAAACCAGCACCGTTCCATCGGACTAACAAATAATTATAGGTATTTAACAAATTTATTTTGGATTTTAATGTGAAAATCAACGTGATTTAATATTTTAAAAAATTAGACATAAACTTACCTCCCAATAGTGTTGTATTGACTCCAAACAAATTCAGTCATTTTATAAAAAAAAATAATTTATTGCTGATTTCAATTGAACTGGAAGGTAGGAGTGAAAAGAAAGGAACTAATACATATTTTTTTTTAACACATTTCATCAAATTTTCCCAGAATTTGTATATTGCGTGTTAACTTTAATAAATAATTATCAACATGAACACAACATTCGACCCCATGTCATTGCATACAAAGTAAAACCCTAATGAAAGTTTGGCGGAATCTCTTCGTTTTTTTGTATAGCATGTCTCATGTTTATACAGGGTGATTCAGGAGAAATGAGCCAAAAAGCTAGAGCGTTTAGGTTGGGTTGAGACAAGAAAAAATCGTTGAGCTGGGAGGGACAGTAATTTAAAAACAAAGTATTCAATTAGTAAAACAAATTATTAAAAAATCAACGGTTATACAGCTACAATATCGTGGTAAACCTTTTTGTAAAACCAACCTTACATACAATTTTGAAAAAAAGATTAGTTTGAAATTTTGTTTTGCAATTTTTTTTTTCAAAATTTTAAAAATTAATTTTTTTCAAAAACTATTTCATGAAATGGCTTTATTTAAAATGTTTATAAAAGAAGTTTTGGGCTTTACATTTAAATATAGCAAGCTATTGTAGGTGCACAGAGAAAAATATGACCACCTAAAAACTTACAGATTGCCTTATTGTTTTACTGCCCATATGTTTTATAAGGAAATCTTATTAAAAGCAACGATTTCATATTTATTTATTTTTTCATATTTATTTATTTATTTCAAAATTGCTTACAATGTAGGACATAAGCCTTATAAAGTATTGAAAGCCTTTAAATTATATATTAAGGAAATTTGAATTAGGTAAAGTGTATATATTAATAATCGCAATAACTTAATTTGATATTTTGGTTTAAGAAGATATACGCTTTTCTTTGTAACAAAACTGTGTGGAGGAAATTTATTTCATCCTAAACATACCTATGTATTTTTTTAATTTGTACATTTTTTTCTTTTTAAAGATAACTTTTGCTTTCAGAGATCACATTTCTTAAAATGCCTATTAAACATATAATTATACTATTTTTACTCGGTACTTTTTTATAGAAAAAAAATATTTATGGTTTGATGTTTCCGCAAAAAAAATAATGACGCTGAAAACATCGCTCTTGGAAACATCGTTGTAATTGAAACTTCAAAGTTTTTTTTCAGAGAAGGGCACCAGGCGAGTTCTACTCAAAACACGAATGTGGAAGAAAAACATTTCTGAATTATTTTCGTACTTTTAGTACAGTTGAACCATAAATTAAGGTACCTTCCACGTAAGAATTTTGTAAAAAATATAGGTAATTTTCTCAATAACCGGTCGCTGCGATTATGATAAAAACATTCAACTCCCCCATTCAACTATCCCTCATCTATGTAAAGCTAGAGCAGTTTTTTGCGAATGTCCGTTATTTATATCTGATCTATGACCGGCTATACGGTTTTTCAATTTTCGCATGGATATACCTACATAAACTGATGGGCAATTGTTCGTTCCATCACCTAAACATTTTATTTTATATAGGATATTTGATTTATCATTTTTAGAAAATTCACCTTTTAAATTTGAAAAAGTGAATTTCTTAAAACATTTACTGATTTAAAAGCTAAACGAACATTATCTTTGTTTCTAATAAGAGCATCTTGAAGTCGATTCGAAAGATTAGGAATATACAAACAACTTCTGTACGAAAACTGTGTTGTATTTGTAACTAAATTTGGTTGAACCAATGGATTAAAATATTGGTTCAATAATGTTTTTATTATATTTATTGGAAAAGAATTTGAAAGCAGAGTATCCATGATTTTGATAATGTTATTCTGACGAAATGCAATATCACTGATATCCAATATTCTGGTAATAAAAGTAAAATCAAAATACGACCTGTAACCAACGCAGAAGATAACATTTATTAAGAAAAATATATACCTACATATATTTTTTAAAAATCAAGTCTTCGAAAACGGGATATATTTTTCAAGTCTTAGTTTTAGGCTGTGTGTGAATTTGGTTAAATTTTTAGCCGGACAAGTTTTTGACATTTGTATCTATGTCTGTTGAATAAAGAATTTATCTTGGGCTTTATTTAGCTGTGAGAATCGGGATACATTTTTGAATTGGCTTAATACTTTCTTAGTTGCAAAACAAAAGAATTAATGGTGTATAAAACATTTATAAATATTAACAAATTACAAACTTCCACCAAGCGTGGAAATTTTTTTTCATCATCAATAAAAGCTGTGTTTTATTTTTCTCGTGAACCATTTGCGAAACACTTACTAAACAAAATCCTGATTTTATTCTAAGCTACCGTGTGGCTGAAATCGACTCGTGAAAAGTCGACATTACTTTCCCAATTTTCTTTCTTTATTTTCAGTTTTCGAATATAAATTTATAATCCTTCTGCAAACAATTTATACCCAGAGCAGGGTAAATGTTTGACAGCTGAAAATACATTTGATCTAAGAATTTGGATAGAATTTTGTATGTTAGCTAAAATTTAGCAAATTGAGCGCTTGACCATTTTTTTGATTATTTTGGAAGTAATCCTGTGACCCCCCCCCCCCAAACTAAATTTCTAGATCCGCGCCTGTCCGAAACGGCTGAACCGATTTATATGAAATTTTGTACACATATCGGGTAGGTCTGAGAATCGGCCAACATCTATTTTTCATACACATAAATGGTAAGGTTGGTCAACCATGAACTTCTTTTTTATTTCTGAGAAAACATTTTTTTTTAATTTTTTTATAATTCACTATTGAAAAATACATATAATTCTAAATTTTAAACATTCTAAGACCAACCAATGTTTTTTAATCGCAATTTTTTGTTGAAATCAAAGTGTTTTATTATTGTGAAACATTCTGTATATGTTTTTTCTGTCGAAAAATATGAATGTTTGATCATTGTGATGTCAAATAAATCACATTTAGTGGAAAACGGGGAAGGGTATAGCCCGGCTCAAGACAACATGACTTTGTACAGCCCGTAACAGGCAGACTCAATACTTAAGTAGGTGCGTATTTTTTTGGGTTTAATTTGACAAATTTTGTTATTGGTTGGTGGTTGATTTTGTCAGTTTTGTTAATTGGATTTCTTTGGTGTGAACTGGGAATGCGAATGTAAAAGTGATCTTTGGTATCTTTGGCAAAAACAATATAGTCTAAGAGCCCAGAACAAATTTTGGGAGTGGATGTATAACCGAAATGTGAGTATGCAGTTTTATAGCCTTATGGGCTTCATTAACGAATTCAAAAGTCTGGCAGCTTTAAATCGCAGATTTATATGGTTTTCGGGGGGTTAAAAAACTCAAGTTTTCCAATCAAGGCGATTAGACTAAATTAACACAAATTCACTTTCTGAATATTGAAGATATCAATCTTAAAAGTGCGATCGATAGAACTCAAGATATATGTAAGCTGTTTAATAGCCTGTTTTCACTAGAGCCCAAATGAGATAATAACGCAAAGTATCTTATTTCGAATGTCGCATCGACAAGATTGAATTATTCAGGCTTTGGGGAGATGACAAAAATTGGAAATAAATACTAGAAAAGGTAGAACGAAGTCCGCCGGGTCAGCTAGTAGTTTATAATAATAGTGTATATATAAGCTATAGCTTTATATAGCAGTGGACTTATTTACAAACATATTTTTAGGAAGAAACAGATAGCAAAAAAAAGATTTACAATAAGAAAAATAAAAAAGAAAATATTACAAACATAAAACAAAAATAAAAAATCGATAAAATTTATCAATAATTTGCCAAATAGTAAACATTTAAATCTTCTTGTGCTTCTAACACTTCTCATAGCAATAGGCAGGGAGTTCCAAAGACGAATAACATGAACAAAGAATTAGCGCTCAGTAATAAGGTAATTGTATCGTGGTATAATAAAAGTAAAGGACCTTGTAGAATGAGGGAAATTTAGCTTACCATGTAGATAGTCAGGTTGTTTTGTTTGAATGATTTTATGTAGATAACTAAGTGAACGAAAGTTTAATAAATTATCTAGGCTACAACCGGAAATTCGCACCGCAAAGGAAGATACGTGGTCAAAGCGTCTTAGATTATAAATATAGCGGGCAATGTTGTTGTATGCCACAATTAATTTGCGGCTCGTGGATGAATCCAGGTTGCAAAAATTTCGCATCCATATAAGATAATTGGCAACAAGAGATTTTTAGCAAGAAGTAATTTGGTTTTTGTCGGAACCAAACTTCTGGTAACTTGGAGAGCACGAAGACTACCATATACTTTACCAATTGCACTGTTAATATGATCGTTCCATGTGAGCAAGCGATTGAAAACTATTCCGAGATTTCTAGCGTTGCTGACATATTCAATAGCTTCATCTTCAAGCTTCAATGGGCTTAAAATAGATAGATCAAACATTTTGCGGTAAATAGGAAGGGCTTTCGATTTGACAGGATTAAGACAAAGGTGGTTGTTCTTAGACCAACGTGAAATAGAGCGAAGATCCTCATTCATAAGTGCAATGTCATCACTTTTCTCTTCAAAACGACGACTTATCAAAAGCTGCACATCATCAGCGTATAGATGAATCAGACAGTTTCTAACAACAAGTGGTAACTCATTTATATAAAGTGAGAAAAGGATTGATCCAAGGATCGACCCCTGGGGAATTAATTAAGTTACAGGGCTCTAGGGAAAACCCAAAGTAATTACCCAGTTTCTTACACAAAAATGAATGGTTGACAGTGTCAAAAGCTTTTGAGAAGTCTAAGAGCGTTAGAAATGTAATGTGATCGCTATCCATTGCAGCTCTTATTTCATCAGTTACAAAGAGTAGAGCTGATCTGCATAATTTTTTGCCAGAAACAAGAAGACCTAGTTTTTGTTCGTAGTAGATTTTTTTTGCATTTCTTACCATCATGACAACTTGATTACGTAGTGTGCAGTACGATTTATGGAAGTACTCCTGTTTATAATGCCTCCATTGACTGTTTACAGTATCTCGTTGTAACATTAGAGCGGAAATGTCAGAATTCATCCAAGGTGGAGCCGAATGTTTGACGAAACGTGTTTTTAAGGGAACATGAACATCAAAAAGTTGATTAAGATTTTGCCGAAAAAACGAGACTTGTTCATTAACGTTTTGCATTTGGTAAAGCGAATTCCAATCTATGATGCCAAGGTCATGCAACAAATTGGTTATGTTCACATTTTTATAGTCTCGATATTGAAAACATTGTTGATTAACCTGGCTGGCTATATCCAAACACACAAAAATTAAGTCGTGCTTAGAAAAACCAGGTGCCAAAAGCTGAGAATAAAGCATAACTCTGTCAACATCGCTAGCAAGATATAGATCTACAAGAGAGCTTGAATCTTTGGTAAATTGAGTAGGGGTGGAGTTGTTGACGGGACTAAGATTGAGTGCTTTAAATATATCAATGAAGTTTCAGATAATCGTTGCAATTGAAATCACCACAAAGCAAAATGTAAGAATAGCAAGAAGAAACTGATTCTAAGGTTGTAACCAAAGGACAATGGTAATTTTTGTATGGGAGCTGGCCCTGAGACCAATAACGATGAGTCATATGTCATTGGAGAGGTATTTTTGCGTAGATCAATTGTTTATATGGCGCCAAGACTCAATTCGCTGTGGGGAAAAAGTTATAGCCATAAATGTAGAACATAGTAAAAATAGGTAATAGACGGAGAGACGACCGCCGAATTACTGAGATCATACGGATAAGGGATAAAATTGGTGTCAAATGAAAGATAAGTTGATAGAGAAAATGAAAAAAATAGGGTTACCGCTTTTAAAATGGTAACTTCTATGTGGCAACCCTATTTTAAAAGAAATAATGGTATATTACATATCTTTGTAGTATGATCAAATAAGAACATTTTTTAAATGCCAAACGAAAACTTAGATGGTGAAAAAATTAACAAAATAATATAAAAAATGTTGGCCTTCAAATATGGCAACCCTATTAACGTTAAAAAAAAAAAAAAATCAAAAAATATTTTTTGAACAACAGATTACAATTTTGTATCCACTGAAAGGCTCAACTCTATACCAATCTTTAGCTGACAAAAAGACGATCAAGTACTCGGGAACCTTACGGAAATCTTAAGAAATACTTTACAGCCAAAATGTGTGATATCATATGTTATCTTCTTACCTTCAACTCTTTCAAATTCCATACTTTTTGTAATAGTTTTTCTGTGTTTCTTAACATTTGCGTAAGGTTGCTCGTCTTTTTGTCAGCTAAAGATTGGTATAGAGTTGAGCCTTTCAGTGGATACAAAATTGTAATCTGTTGTTCAAAAAATATTTTTTGATTTGTTTTTTTTTTTTTTTTTTTTTTTTTTTAACGTTAATAGGGTTGCCATATTTGAAGGCCAACATTTCTTATATTATTTTGTTAATTTTTTCACCATCTAAGTTTTCGTTTGGCATTTAAAAAATGTTCTTATTTGATCATACTACAAAGATATGTAATATACCATTATTTCTTTTAAAATAGGGTTGTCACATAGAAGTTACCATTTTAAAAGCGGTAACCCTATTTTTTTCATTTTCTCTATCAACTTATCTTTCATTTGACACCAATTTTATCCCTTATCCGTGTGATCTCAGTAATTCGGCGGTCGTCTCTCCGTCTATTACCTATTTTTACTATGCTCTACATTTATGGCTATAACTTTTTCCCCACAGCGAATTGAGTCTTGGCGCCATATAAACAATTGATCTACGCAAAAATACCTTCCCAATGACATATGACTCATCGTTATTGGTCTCAGGGCCAAAATTACCATTCTCCTTTGCAACGCTTATGTGACTATAAGGTCTATAGACCGAACCGACCAAAACACTATCATTTTTACATCTGATACTTACAAAAACATATTCCAAAGGGCAATCATCACCCGAACTACATATAAACTTACAGTTTAGTCCATCACGCACGTACAAGGCGGACCTCCACCAGAAGAAAATTTTCTATCGGCTCGGAATAGCTTGAAACCCTTATAGAACTCATCGCATATGCCATGTTGAAATCACGTTTCAGACACAGAGACGATATCTATCTTAGACTCTACAAAAAGGTATCTAAATTCCCCTAATTTTTTGGTCAGACTTTGCACGTTTAAATATATCTTATATCCATTATTTTGGGCCCTTAAAACTCGAATCATGTTGTACAAATTCGTATTCAAGTTGCTGCCAATGAAACCCCTGATATCATTAGCTTCGCTTGCGCCAAATAATAGAATGCCGACTGCGAACGTTTTAAATTTGCGTCTATTCTTTGTGATACATTACACAATTTGATTAATAAGGTTTTTTTAAGAAGATTTCTTATTATTTTTATAGAGAAAATCTTATTAAATTTTTTTCAACTTGGCACTAGAACAAAAATCGCGATCAGTATATTCATAGCAGGTTGGTTCAGGTGGTAAGGTGTGCGACTAATGATTTGAAGTCTCCAGTTTTTTTTCTTTTCAAATTCCTACAACTAACTGACCTATTTATAGTACGAAAACAAAGTTAAAAATATGATGGCAATGAACAAAACGACTAGATTAAATACCCCAGATGGCAATCCAGTTAAACTGGTAAATCCACTCTCTTAAGAGGTCGGTCCTATGGATTCTGGGGAGGACCAATTATTGCTTATAAATATTGAGAGACGGAGTTCAAAGATGCAAAGAACTCCACCAAACAAGTTTACTTCAGGGGCTACATCACCGACAACCCCAAACAATACTATTTATGTTAAACGCATCAGCGAAAAAGGGACCAAGAAAAATGAAGAGATCGACATTACAGATCAACAGAGTTCCATCGAAGACAAAGAGATAGACCAATCAAAATCAAAGAACTACTTTGAAGAATGGCAAATTGAAATAGCGGCAAGAAAACAACTTGAAGTTCTAGTTCAGAGTCTTCAGCTGGAAGTGATAAAACTCGAAGAGAAAGTTTCATTACTTGACAAGAAAGATTCAGAGTCCACGCTTCAGTTAAGTCCAAAATATATTGAGCGTGAATATCAAACTGATGAAGAAGAGCTCTTGTTTGAAACTGAGAAAAAGAAAAATAAGCGTATCACAAAGAAACGTAAACCAAACGGGAGTCCTGAGATTTGTTCAAAAAATCAGAAAAGCTCTTAAACCGAAAATAATAAAGAGTTGTTTACAGAAACTTAAGAAGCGAATAATGTGGTAGCTGTTGTTAAATCAAATTCTCACGCTAAAAGCAGCAAAAAAATTACACCACCACCAATTATGATCTCAGGATTTGCAATTTTTGGAGATCTGAAGAAAATAATAGAAAAATGTACTCAAAAAGCTTGCAAATACACATCGTACAACAAAGACAACTGAAAAGTCACAGTCGAAGAAGCCGACGAGTATAGATCTGTCACTGAAGAACTGAGCAAACACCAAATTCATTGGCACTCATATGAGAACAAAGCTACAAGGTCAATAAAAGTAGTAGCCAGAGGTCTTCATTCCTCGTGCTCTCCCGAGGAAGTAGTAGAAGATCTTGTACAAAAAGGCTACCAAGCCCTTGATGCAGTCAATCTATTTAAGAATGAGACAATTAAAAACTCCTCTGGAGAATCGACGACAAGTAAGAGGTTACTACCTTTATTCATGCTAACTTTTGACAGTAAACAAAGTGTCGAGGAGATTTATAAAGGGCATAGCTGTTAAAATTGAACCACTCCGAAAATCTAAAGTTGTTCCGCAGTGCAAACGTTGCCAAGCTTTTGGTCATACCCATAAATAAAAATACTGCAACCGCGAGTTTGCTTGTGTAAAGTGCGAAGGAAAACATGCAACTAAAAATTGTCCGATGAGCAAAGATCAGAAAGCAAAATGTGTGAACTGCCAGGGTAATCACCCGGCAAGCTATAGAGGCTGCCCAGTTGACAAAAAATTCCAAGAGTTCAGAAGCAAAAATACATCTGCTAGAGACAAACCCAGAAATACAGTAAATACCGATTTAACTGCTGAAAACAATACTAAGAATGAACCGCCTAAAAAAGCTGTTCAAAGTAAAAGCGGTGAAAATAAAGCCTATTCTCAGATTCTAAAAAATGTGCGGAAGAATGAAGAGACTTCCATACAAGAAATGCTACAACTCATTCTTCAAAATTTAATAAACAGGTTTTGAATATCAAACCGTTAAGCGAAAAAGTCGCTTTTAAAAAACAATGATGGACAGCACACTTAAAATCGCTACATGGAATGCAAACGGTCTTTTACAACACTTATCCGAATTAAAAATCTTTTTAGATCTAGATCATATAGATATTTGCCTGGTGTCCGAAACTCACTTCTCCAATGGGAAAAGTCTAGATAATGTAATAGAAAACTATTCATGTTACCACGCTCCACATCCAGCTGACAAGGCAAGAGGTGGATCGGCGATTCTTATAAAAGAAAGCTTAAAACATTATGAAGAAACCAAGCTTACTAATGAAAATATGCAAGTAACAACTATTAGTATTGGTATGAAAAAGAAAGAGTTTAAGATAGCAGCTATATACTGCCCACCAAGGCGATCCCCGACAGAAGATGACTATACAGATCTATTAAATCTTCTTGGGCATAACTCTCTTGTTGGTGGAGACTTCAATGCGAAACACACCCATTGGGGTTCAAGACTTATATCAACAAAAGGCAAATGACTTTTCCAAGCAGGCCGTAAATACAATTGCGAATTCTATTCCTCCAGGTCGTCAACTTACTGGCCTTCCGATACTAACAAAATACCAGACCTTATTGACTTTTTCGTAGCTAAAGGAATCAAACGAAATCACATTAGTGTCGAAGGTAATTATGACCTGTCATCAGATCATACTCCAGTGATTCTATCACTAAGTGAATCGGAAGTAGGGATGGGAAAAACCGGCCGGTTTAAACCGGTTTCGGTTTTTTGCTTCGGTCAACCGGTTTTTTTCGGTTTTTTTGTCCTCGCGGTTTAAACCGGTTTTTACAAAAAAACCGAAAAACCGAAAAAAAACCGGCTGAAAAAAAACGTCCAACAAAAAAAAGATCCGACGAGACAAAAAAGTGAAAACCCTCAAAACATTCATTCCCTCTCTCAACTTACCATATAATTATAAATTTTCATTCATATTCGGTTTAACAAAAATTCCTCAAAACTCCTATTAAGAGAATTAAGAACTCTTAGGGCCAATTTATTGAGCCTCCATTAAATTTGGAAATTTATCGTTTTAGTTAAAAGCTTTGTTAATCTATTGACGTCTTTAAGTTTCCACCATTAAAAATTCATTTAATTCACTCTGCTTTAGTTAAAGTCTTTCTTTTAATGGAAACTTTAAATTTAAAACTCCATTAGAAATATGGCAGGGTTATTTTTTGAAAAATTAAACTGTCAAAAGCTACATTTTTGTCAAATAAAATATATTTAAATTTGAAGATTTGAAGGATAAACAATATAAAAACACAAAAATGATGACCCGTAACAGAAGGTGTTACAATTAGGATTACGCAGCATCTCAACCCTGATTAGTTTCACTAGTCGTGAAGATATTCTCTGCGCTATGTGAAGTGGATAAGAAATGAATTAATTTCTTTGAATTTTGTGTCTATTAAAAATCTCAAATAAAGTGTTGTCCATTAACCCTCATACCCATAAATTTAAAAATTTATATACCATACTGGCGAGAGAGAAATGCCAGTAGTGACCAAAACCTGAAGCAATTCATTCCTATAACGTACATGTCGTTGAACTAAAAAAACACAAAAACGACTTTTTCTGTAAACCAAAATTACCAATTACCAAACGTTGGTCTTATGAAATTTTTACCATCCCATTTTTCCATATTCATGCATGTTTTATTCATTTGTAATTGTTAACTTACACTGAAACTTTGTTTAATAAAATAATAAATGAAATGACATTTGACGCTAATGGAGAGTGAATAAATAGAAATCCTGTTTAAAACCTTCGTTTGCTCTAAAAATCCCTCTTAAAAGGTCGAATTTGGTGTTTTAACTAAAACGACTTTTAAGTTTAATGCTCAATTAGTTAATGATGTCAAACTTCAAAAAAATCCTTAAAAGAGACTGAATTAAACGAATTTGGTTTTAAATTTTGAAATTCCCTTTTTTAATGGCGATTTAAGTTTAATGGAGAGTCAATAAATTGGCCCTTATAACAAAATCAAACTAAACAAAGCTTTGATCAGGGATTTTCTTCGAAAAGTTTTTTTTTTGGTTGACAATTTAGGTTTAATTTTGTCTTTTTATAAATCAAGCAAAAAAAAAACGAAAACCGGTTTTTCCAAAAACCGGTTTATTGGCCCGGTTTAAAACCGGTCGGTTTAAATGAAAGGAAAAAAACCGGAAAAACCGAAAACCGGTATTTGTACTAACAACCGCCATCCCTAATCGGAAGTAATAGAAAAAAGTAATCCAAAGCTTATAAATAAGAAAACAAACTGGAGTGATTTTAGAGAAAGGCTTTTAAGTTTTATAAATTTAAGATCTCCCATGGATACAATCGAGCGAATTGACCATGAAGTGGAACAATTTATTACTGATGTGCAACAGGCCGCTGAAGAAAGTACTCCAACATTTTCTAATAGAAGACAAAATGAAATAAAATATCCTTTAGAGATAAGAGAGTTGATAATAGAGAAAAGAAGAGCTCGAAGAAAATGGTAGATTTCCAGATGATAAAACAACGTTTACCCGTATAAGCAACAATCATAAAAAAACAAATTTATAAATTCAAAAATGATTCACTCAGTACATTCCTAAAGAACTTAACGACTGATGCTTCAACCGATTTTTCGCTATGGAAAGCAGCCAAGCACCTGAAAAGACCGCAGTTACAAAACTCGCCCTTGAAATCTCAAGATGGGAAATGGATCGGTAACCCAAAAGAAAAAGCTAACCTTTTCGCGGAGCATCTTGCGAATGTTTTTAAGCCATACCCAACAAACGCGGCTGAAAATAGCTTACAGTTTGCTGATAAGATAGATGAAAGTGAAATACCAATTGTAAGATTAAAAGAAATAAAAAGTATGTGTTTACATCAACTATCAAATAAAAAATCACCAGGTTACGATCTAATTACTGCCCAGGTTATGAAAGAAATGCACTTGAAAGCCTTCATAAAACTCCAATATATAATAAATTCATGCCTTAAGCAAAATTGCTGAAGTTATTGTCATACCCAAGCAAGGTAAGCCACCTACAGAAGTGACGTCTTACAGACCAATATCGCTTATGCCAATTATGGCAAAAGTTTTTGAAAAACTGCTTCTGAAGAGACTTAGCAAAATCATAGAAGAAAGAAGGTTAATCCCAAATCATCAGTTTGGCTTTAGAAATAAACATTCCACGATAAACCAAGTTCATAAAATAACGGATGTAATAGAAAAAGCATTAGAAGAAAAACAATTACCTATGTTCAGCTATTTTCTTAGATGTTGCTCAAGCCTTTGACAAGGTTTGGCATGAGGGACTTGAGTACAAACTGCAAAGGGATCTTCCCAGACAGTACTATGAAATATTAAAATCGTACATCTCAGACCGATTGTTTAGAGTAAGGTACGATCAAGAATATTCGGAATTGAAGAAAATAGAAGCCGGTGTAAAACAAGGAAGTGTCCTAGGTCCTTCCCTGTATTTACTATACACAAGGGATATCCCAGTTGGTAATCACACCATAATGGCTACTTTTGCAGATGATACCGCAATTTTGGTACCCGACAAATGTGTCTCTAAGGCAGCAGTAAAACTACAATATGCCGTCGACACAGTCAGAGATTGGACCGAAAAATGGCGTATCAAACTCAATGAAACAAAATCTTCACATATAAACTTTACAAATAAAAAGATAAACAATATTCCAATATTCATTAATAATCAAGTTGTACCTTACGCAATACGGACAAATACCTTAGAATGACTTTGGATGCAAAGCTAAAGTGGAAAGAGCACATCAAAAAGAAAAGAGAAGAACTAAACTTGAAATATAGAAAAATGTACTGGTTACTTGGTAAGAACTCTGATTTATCAACCAAAAACAAAATAATGCTGCATAATCAAGTACTAAAACCTGTTTGGACCTATGGTATCCAATTACGGGGCTGTACAAAGAAAACAAATACCGAAATCATCCAAAAATTCGAAACCAAATTCCTTGGTGGAATAGTTAATGCACCTTGGTACATAAGAAATAGCAATCTACATCGTGACTTAGAAATAGAAACGGTAACAGAAGTTGTTAAAAAATGCGCTGTGTCGCATAATCAGAGACTGCAAGGTCATACCAATTCTGAAATGGTGTCCGTCTTGAATATAAGAAACCATGTTCGGAGATTAAGAAGAACCAAGCCTCATGAGCTTATGGTCTAAAAAAACATGGGAAAGTATTAAAACTTAAACTTCCTCCAAAGTGATTTTACAAAGTTAAGAAAGAAAAATCTGATGTCGATCTCTCAAGATTGGTCCTAATAAAGAGGTGGTTTTAGTGGTTAAGAGTCCCACACTACTTGGTGTCGAATACTGCCAAGTGTCCTTTGAAGATTTCCTAGCGTCAAAAAAAAAAAAAAAAAAAAAACATACAAGAGCAGATTTTAAAACAATAAGGGAAACCCGATTGTTTTAATAAGGTTTCCTTCTTGGATGAAACCATAGAGAAATCTTATTGTTTTTGTTCTATTTAAGCGATCTATTTTTCTCTGTGTGCAACCGTTGATTTTTAATATTTTTCTTCCAAATTAATTCAATTTTTTTTAAACTGCCCCACCCCGCTAAACGTGAGAAAAGACCCTCCTCTCATACGATTTTTTTCTCGTCTCAACTTAACCTACACGCTCTAGCTTTTTGGCTCATTCCTCCTAAATCATCCTGTATAAAAAATTGTTTAATATTATTAGTTAGTGACCTTCTTTCAATAAATATTTATTTTTCTATTGTTTTTTTTTTCTATCTTACACGACTCCGACGTGTACACGGTGCCGAAAAAAAATTGTACCTTAAGCCTGCTGAATATAAAGGACAATGGTAATTTTTGTATGGGAGCTGGCCCTGGGACCAATAACGATGAGTCATATGTCATTGGAAAGGTATTTTTGCGTAGATCAATTGTTTATATGGCGCCAAGACTCAATTCGCTGTGGGAAAAAAGTTATAGCCATAAATGTAGAACAGGGTTAAAATAGTTTAATAGACGGAGAGACGACCGTCGAGCGACTTAGCTCATACGGATAGAGGGTAAAATTGGTGTCAAATGAAAGATAAGTTGATAGAGAAAATGAAAAAATAGGGTTACCGTTTTTAAAATGGGAACTTCTATGCGGCAACCCTATTTTAAAAAAAAAAATGGTATATTACATATCTTTGTAGTAGAATCAAATAAGAACATTTTTGAAATGCCAAATGAAAGCTAAAATAATGAAAAAATTAATAAAATAATATAAGGAATGTTGGCCTACAAATATGGCAACCCTATTAAAACGAGCGAAAAAAACACACCAAAAGAGCTTTTTTATTTAAAAGATTAGGTACAAACCTTTGGGATATTCTCTTCTATCTTAAACCTGTCGGGTGCCACCTCTAAAATATGAGCAAGTACTCGGCAACCCTACATGAATGCTAAGAAACACAGAAAAACTTTTTTTTTTACAAAAATGTATGGAATTTGATAGAGTTAAAGGTCAAAACATAACATATGATATTACACATTTTGGCCAATAAAAATAATATTTTTAGTATTTCTAAGCATTTGCGTAGGGTTGCCGAGTACTTGCCCGTATTTTTGACAGCAAAAGATGAGAGCAGAGTTTGAGTTTATCTTTTTAGTCCATATAAAAATTGTACTGTGTTGTTCCAAAAAGATTATTTTATTGTTTTTTTTTTTCAATTTAAGTAGGGTTGCCATATCTGTGGGCCAACATTCCTTATTTTATATTTTTAATTTTTTCCTTATTAAAGCTTTCATTTGGCATTTCAAAAATTGTCTTACTTGATCATGCTACAAATATATATAATAAACCATTTTTTCTTTTAAAATAGGGTTGCCACATAGAAGTTCCCATTTTAAAAGTTTCAACCCTATTTTTTTCATTTTCTCCATCAACTTATCTTCCATTTGACACCTGTTTTACCCTCTATCCGTATAAGCTGAGTCGTTCGACGGTCGCCTATACGTCTTTTAAACTATTTTTACCCTGTTCTACATTTATAGCTATAACTTTTTTCCCACAGCGAAATGAGTCTTGGCGCCATATAAACAATTGATCTACGCAAAAATACCTTTCCAATGACATATGACACATCGTTATTGGTCTCAGGGCCAAAATTACCATTGTCCTTTAGGTATAAAATAAATTTAGGTACATAACATTATGAAACTGAAAAACAGCATTTTGAAGATCTTTTATAAGGCTCCCTTGAATATAATTAGAAAAATATTTTAACTGTTTTTTCTCTTCTGAAGAATTCTGATCCTTAATTATTACTTGCTTCTGTTATATTTATGAACATTTCACACGAAGTTGGCGACCACCGTTTAAGTTATCAATTTGCAAGCGTGAAAGCACCCATGATAATTATTCCCAACAGCCGGGTATTCGGTGCCGTTTATCCGGTTACGGCCTCGTTTGAAGCCTGAAACCGTATAAACAGACTGTTTATCCGGTTGGTAGGAGAAATCTCGTATGGCCACTACTGTATTTATATGTATTTCTATAGTTCTATCATCAAGGCGAATCTAGTATTAGTTCAAGTCACCGCTATTTTGAGGTGGCGCTCAGTGTATTTATTTCGTACAAATGGGCGCCCAACAGCCGTTACACGGTGCCGTTTATTCAGTTGCCGGGTTCGTGTGAAATAGGGTGTCCATCTGTTCGCACAAGTAGGGCATGCGGCATGTCGGACGAAGACACAGGTGATAAACTGATGAAACAGGACTTTTTTGAAACGCTAAAAAATAAATTTGCCAAAAAAATTATAGTAAATGTATCTAAAATATATTTTACATGGGTGTTCCCCATCTACAGAGAAAAAAAAATAAGAACATTTTGAAGTTTTGACTTACATATACAAAAGTCGACTAATTCTAAGAATGGAATTACCAAAAATATTTGATTATGCAGGTGGCCATGGCACAAAGGAATATCGTGGGTTCGAGCCCAACGGTCGGCTCAGAAGTTTTTTCTAAGGCTTCAGGTTCATAGGGCAAAAACCAATTTTTTGATCTTTTGAAAAATCGTAAATCACATTTTTACAAATTGAAAATGATTTTCGAAATAGAGACAGTTTAAGAACCAACTCCCAAAATCATTTGCTCGATGTCGGCTCTTCCCCACCCATTGTGGTACATTTTGTACTCGTATATACCACATATTGGACATATAGTTAGATATATAATTTTGAAAATCAATATAACCCTTGTAGAAATACATTCTTCTTCTTCTTCCTTTTTCTCGGCGCTGTTATGATCTCGATGTCGAGGGAATCATAACTATCCCACGTTACTGCTTCACACTAGTGATCCGCTTGTGGGGTTCGCCGGGTTGACCTCAGAAATCGGCGGCAAGCCTCCCGGTTTTGTATTGTTCCATTTCTAAGGCCAACTGAATGCTGGTGTTTTTGCATTTGCTTGTACCAGGAGTTTTTAGGCCTACCTTTCTTTTTATTTCGTGTTGGAACGTTGTATGATATTGCTTTTTTGACGGGGTTCTCAGGATCTCTCCTTTGAACATGGCAATACCAACTGAGTCGGTCGTGTTCAATTTTTTGGGAGATGGTGTTTTTAACATGAAGGCTTCCTCGGATCTTCGTACTTCTAATTCTATCAAGCTTTGTTACTCCTGCTGTCATACGAAGCATCTTCATCTCAGCTGCCGTTAACTTACTCTCATACTTTTTGTACATTGTCCAACATTGTGAACCGTATGTGAGTGCTGGACGCACAACTGCGGTGTAGAGCCTTCCTTTCAGCTTAGGGGGCATTTTTCGATCACAGAAGATAGCAGAATTTTCCCGCCACTTCATCCACCCTACGCTTACGCGATGATTGATATCGTCATCACAAGTACCTTCGTTATTTATCATAGACCCCAGATATTTAAACTTTTCACACTTGGGAAGCACTACACCATTCAAATAAATGTCATGAATAGGCCTGTGTGGATCAGAAAATGGGCAGCATAGGTATTCTGTCTTTCTCGCGCTTATGCGGTACCCATTACCTTCTAGAACATCCACCCATACATCAAGTGCTCGTTGCAGGGATATCGGGTCTTCACTTATGATGGCTCCATCGTCAGCAAAGAATAACTGATGCACTTTTGGGTCCGTCACTTTGCCTTCAAGCAGGTAATCAAGAACGGTAATAAAGAGCAGAGGACTCAAGACGCTTCCCTGGTGTACACCTACTGTGATTTCGAATTCTTCGGTGACTCCAGCTGCACATCTTACTTTAGTAACTGCTCCATCATACATGTCCATAATTATCCGCACATAGGTTTCCGGAACTCCTTGTTGTCTGAGGGCCACCCATATCAGATCTCGTGGTTGTCGATCGAATGCTTTTTCAAAATCAACCAATACCACATGCAAATCCTCCAAGGAATCTCGATGTTTTTCCATAATGATTCTGATACTCTGGATTGCATCTGTGGTTGATTTACCCGCAACAAACCCGCACTGGTCATCAGATAGCCTTATTATTTTTCGCAGTCGGCTACCCAGGACTCGCTCAACGATCTTCATGGTGTGTGACATCAGCTTAATCGAACGGTAATTATCACAGCTTCGAGTATCACCCTTCCCTTTGTATATTGGAAGAAGGTAACTTTCCCTCCATTGATTAGGCATTCGATCACCTCGTATAAGCTTGGAAACAAGAACCATGAGCCATCTAGACCCAATGTCTCCCATCTTTTTCCAAAACTCTGAGGGTATTTCGTCTGGCCCAACAGCTTTTCCCTTTTTGGAGTATTTTACAGCCTCACTAACTTCTTCGACTGTGACATCGGATACTTCGCTTAAGTTAGGTGAAGCCATTGGAAAGTTTAGCCTTGGAAATTGTTCATTTAGAAGTCCGTCACAATACTGTCGCCACCTGTGGAGGATTTCGTCGTTTTCCACAAGTAGTTGGCCCTGAGCATTGTTAATAAACTTTGGCGAACAGATCTCCTGAGCATTTCTTCTTCTTTGAGCGGCTATTTTGAAGAAATACATTACTTAACATAATTAAGCTGGTTTGCATCAAAAAAATTAACTGTACTTGGAATTAGAATTAAGTACCGCTAGATTGGCAAAATTGCACACTGTGCGGCGGCGTCGCTGCGTTCGCCTGGATTTCGTGTGGATTTGCAGAATAAAAAGGGGAAAACAAAAATTTGTTTACCTACTTTTTTTTGCTTAGATTTTGTTTCTTTTCGTATTCTTTAGAGGAGAGGGAAGAATTGTTTTACTTCTTTTTGCTTATTTTTTTGTTTGTTTTCTTATTATTTTTTGTTTGTTTATTTTTTTGTTTTCTGTTTATGATATGATTATGCATGTGTGCTTATGACCTTGTGTCTTTATAGAGTTTTGTTTGTAGGTGTGTATTTCCTTGAAATTTAATTTTGAAACTTTTTCTTATTTTTTGATATTGAGGAAAATCGTTAAAATACTTCTTTTTCAATACATGGAAACTGTAAGAAAATTGTATACCTATAGGTATACAAAAATGATAGCCCATCATTTGAAAGGTACAATCCTAAAACAAAGAAAGGATTTTTTAAAATTCGACCATTTGATAAGGTAAATAAGGTGAAAAGACATGGTACAAAAAAATGGATTTTCTACACGGAAAGTTGTAGAGAGTTAATTTTATTTCAATCGATAGATAAATTTGTTGTAAGATGACACAAGTTTAAAAAAAAATTCTAAAAAATTTCAATACTGAGTTATAAACGGTTTTTTAAAACCTATGCATGAGGTAGACCTTCGAAAAAGTGGTTATTATGGATAAGGAACATATTTTACAGAAATGGGTTTAAAAACATTGTTTCGATCCAGTGCTCCACAATCGTGATTGTTAATCAATGTATTAAAATTTAATACATTGATTAATAAACACGATTGTGGAGCACTGGACCGAAACAATGTTTTTAAACCCAATGTTTTTAATAGATTATATAATGTTGGATTTTTGTACTTATAATTTTATACTTGTAAATTTGTTCCTAACAATTTTGTTTTATATTGTGCATGTGGGAGGTTGTATTTTTTGTTTACTAACAAAACAGGTCGATAAAAATAAAAATATTTTTTGTGATTGGGTTTAATTTGCACCTTTTGGGTTCATGGTAAACCAAAATAATAATCACCCTTTCCCCTCCTAAGATTTGCTTTTGTAGTCTTGGGAGCAAAAATACAATTTTCAAACCCTGTGAGCCTAACTCGAGTCTTATGAGATATAGTGCAAGAACCGTTTATTGTACAAAAAAAAACTGTTAAGGTATAAAATGTAGATAATTTAAAGCTCTACATTTTTGCAACAGCACTTTATTCGACTTTATTTATAAGAAAAAAGTTATGATGAATACAAGGGTTTTTTGCTCCGAAAAACCCTGTTTTGTTGAGTTCAAACTGTAATATTTTTTTATCTAACTTCGACTTTGGAAACTTTTATACTTTTTTGAAAACTGCAATACCGGGACAAGTTTTAAAAATAATAAACCACACAATACAATTTTTTTCGTCTTGTTGCTCTGAAATAAAAGTAAGAAATTGAGTTTTTATAAAACTCGGAACTGTTAATTAATTTGCAGAAAAATGGCGTATGAAATAAAAAATATTTTTATTATTTAATTGTTTCTTATTGTTAGGCAATGTTTTAGAGAAAGAATTGTAAAAATCGAAAATCAATTAGGGGCAGAGGAAGCAAAATATTGTTGCAAAGTAGGGATTTTTCGAAATTTCATAAGAACTGTAAGTATTTTGGTAACTGGCCAAATTCTGAGAGATCTTAAGTTAGCCTATCAGCCCATTTTGTTTAATCCATTACTTTTTAGACACCCTGTATATGCAATAAAATAATAAAAAAAACATAGCAAAAAAATTCATTTAACTTTTCAATAAATAAAGAATTTCAATATGAACTAGTTTGGCTACAGTTTGGATACAGCTATTTGTGTAAGCAGTTATTTTTGTAAAATAAAAATACCTGAGTGAATTACTTTTACCATAAATATTGAAATAGAAGTTATCAAATAATGCCTCAAGCTCCCATTTGACAAAAATTCGAACAAAACGAAAATTTCGATTTAATTTTACTTTTTTCTTCTAAAATTTCTTTTTTTTTTATTTTTCTGAATATTAATGTGAAAACAGCATTAAAATGAAGAAAACAAAACAAAAATTAGCCAAATCGGTTAAGACATTTTCGAGTTTTTGCCAAAATTACGCACGACAATTTTTGTGAAAGACAGATTTAATTGAAAACTGGAAATTGCTCTGGTGACCTCAAAAGCAAATTAAAAAAAAAAAAATATTTTCAAGATGAGTATCAATAAGTCTGTTCAGCGAGGATTTTTCTAGATCAGAACAGGACAGGACAGCACAGTTTCGTGAGAAACGTCAGATCAAGTTAGAACAGTCATTTAAACGTCAGTTGTCAAAATAAAAAAAAAAAAAAAAAACAAATTGTAAATTATATGAATTTTTTGCTTATCGGTTCTCGTTAGTTTTATTTATTTTTTGAGTTTTTACTGCGGAAAATATAATTAAAAATTGTTTTTAATTAGAAAAACCACGAGCACCCGAGAAATATTCGCACAATTAAATCAAAACATATAGAAAAAAAAATGACAGCTTTGCTTTTGACATTTCTCACGAGTCTGTTCTAACCTGATCTTACTCAAAACCAAGAACAGAAAATCCTGTTCTAAACTGTTCTAGTTTTGTCAATGAACAGGAAACTAGAACAGTTCAGCACAGAAAAAATCTCAATGAACAGCAAAAAGCTGTACTTTTCTGCCTAGAACAGTCCAGCACAGCGTCAGTGAACAGACTTAATAAATATCTATCATAATTTCATAGTCACAACCCAAGCACAAATTACGTGTTGACCTGTGTAATAGCTTCTTCTAAGCTTACTATATCAAAGAATATGAAGTGAAAAAAATGCTATTCTTTTGAATTTTAGGGCTTTTTAAAAGTTGTGCACATTTTATAACTTCCATGATCGACTAACGAATAATTATAGGTATTTAACAAATTTATTTTGGATTTTAATGTAAAAATCAACGTGATTTTATATTTTAAAAAATTAGACATAAACTTGCCTCCCAATAGTGTTGTATTGACTCCAAACAGATTCAGTCATTTTATAAAAAAAATAATAATTTAATGCTAATTTCAATTGAACTGGAAGGTAGGAGTGAAAAGAAAGGAACTAATACATATTTTTTTTTAACACATTTTATCAAATTTTCCCAGAATTTGTATATTGCGTGTTTACTTCAATAATTAACAACATGAACACAACATTCGACCCCATGTCATTGCATACAATTAAAAACCTTAAAGAAAGGTTGGCGGAATCTCTTCGTTTTTTTTTTTGTATAGCATGTCTCATGTTTATACAGGGTGATTCAGAAGAAATGAGCCAAAAAGCTAGAGCGTCTAGGTTGGGTTGAGACAAGAAAAAATCGTATGGGACGGGGCGGCCCCACCCCGCTAAACGCGAGAAAAGACCCTCCTCTCATACGATTTTTTTCTCGTCTCAACTTAACCTACACGCTTTAGCTTTTTGGCTCATTCCTCCTAAATCATCCTGTATGAAAAATTGTTTAATTTTATTAGTTAGTGACCTTCTTTCAATAAATATTTATTTTTCCATTGTTCTTTTTTCTAATGAAACTGAAAAATAGCAGCAGAAGATCTTTTATAAGGGTACGGTACGTCCTGAGCGGCTGAGGGTCTGAGCGGCTGAGCAGCAATCCTGAGCGGCTGAGCGACGTCGCGGCGAACTACATTTCATTCTTTTGAAGAAAAATATTAAAAAATATTAATTTTTTTCGTTAAAATAAAAATAAATAGGCCCCGACAGGAATCGAACCTGAGACTCGAATCTTTGCCTGTCTAAGAAGCTATAGCCTAAACGGATGGATCAATTCTCTTCAAACTTGGTATGTAGAAGTTTTTGGAGATTGTGCAGATGATTGTATGGAATTATTTTTTTTAGAATCTTATCTAACCATACCTGTGATGCACCAATCCTAGAAAAGTATAATTTTCTCAAAAACTCTTTAAACGATTAAAATAAAAAACAACAAAATAACAAAAAAAAATTTTTTCGAAAGTCATTACTAACGGTACCTATCATAGAACCGTTTTTTTTTTTAACTTTGAATTTCTCATAAAACGATTTATTGAATTTTATCAAAATTTTTTATACAAAAGCATTTATATAGTCTCAGTCTAAATCAAAAATAAAATTTTAAAGAAATGCATTTTTGGATTTTTGAAAAATTGTTGAATTTTTTTTTTTTTTTTAATCAAGTTTTCCTGAACGGCGATCCTGAGCGGCTATTTCAAAACCCTACAAGTCGGCCATTCCATTTTCACGCTTATTATCCAGTGTATCTCGTTGAAGAAGCAATCTTTTTTCTTGAAACTTGGTAGGTCTTAAGGGCTAGAGTAGTTGAAGTTCTAGAAGTTTCAAGAAAAAATAATTCAAAATAGCTGAATTATTAACAGACAAAGACGGTAACGGAGAAGATTTGTAAGCGTCTTCCCCGTTACCGCTTTATCTGTGAATAATTTGGCTACGTTTAATTAGTTTTTTCGACATCAACTTTATCATGAGCCCTTAAGACCTACCAAGTTTCAAGAAAAAACATTGCTTCTTCAACGAGATAAACTGAAAACAAGGTCAATATGTCTTCTCCGTTACCTTGGAATGGCCGAAGTGCAAAACTATCGGTGAGTATTCGGCTTACACACGGGAGTCCCAGGTTCGATTCCTAGAAGCTTTGTATATAAAAACTATACTACTCTCGCCGATTGAGATTTTTTGTTTGTTTTCCAAACCGGCGCAAAGTGTGCAATTTTCGCAATCTAGCTGTACTTTAATGAAAAATGTATGTCTCCCAAATCTAACAAAATTGGTATCATATGAAAGGTAAAACCTCAGACAAGAGAATGGCAAAAAAAAACAACAAGAAAACGACTGTACTTACCGTTCCACAGAATCACAAACATTAGCTTGCTTCAAGAAAAAAAAATTTAAAGCTCCTTGCTTTTCTTGTGTCAATTAAATTTATTTTTTTTATTTTAAGTAATATTTAAGAAATATTTAAGGTAAGTAAATTTTTGTGTGCACTAAAAAATAAAAAAAATAAAAAATCATTTGTGTGAAGACCTAGAGTGTTGTTTTTTTGTGTTGTTTAACTTTGTAAAGCGTTTTAAAAATGTATCCTCGTGTATCCATCGTGTTTTTGGGCTTAAAATCACCGTTGATGTATTCTATGTTAGAATTCGTTTACTTTTCGTCTGGTGTGCGAAGCCATTATTTTTTTTTTAAGGTTCATAGGGCAAAAACCAATTTTTTGATCTTTTGAAAAATCGTAAATCACATTTTTACAAATTGAAAATTACTTTTTTAGATTCTTGTTGGCAAAATAAGACAAAAAGATTAAATAAAATGTTTCGATATTTTGCTTCGTTTTCGAAATAGAGACAGTTTAAGAACCAACTCCCAAAACCGTTTGCTCGATGTCGGCTCTTCCCCACCCATTGTGGTACATTTTGTACTCGTATACCACATATTGGACATATAGTTAGATATATAATTTTGAAAATCAATATAACCCTTGTAGAAATACATTACTTAACATAATTAAGCTGGTTTGCATCAAAAAAATTAACTGTACTTGGAATTAGAATTAAGTACCGCTAGATTGGCAAAATTGCACACTGTGCGGCGGCGTCGCTGCGTTCGCCTGGATTTCGTGTGAATTTGCAGAATAAAAAGGGGAAAACAAAAATTTGTTTACCTACTTTTTTTTGCTTAGATTTTGTTTCTTTTCGTATTCTTTAGAGGAGAGGGAAGAATTGTTTTACTTCTTTTTGCTTATTTTTTTGTTTGTTTTCTTATTATTTTTTGTTTGTTTATTTTTTTGTTTTCTGTTTATGATTTGATTATGCATGTGTGCTTATGACCTTGTGTCTTTATAGAGTTTTGTTTGCAGGTGTGTATTTCCTTGAAATTTAATTTTGAAACTTTTTCTTATTTTTTGATATTGAGGAAAATCGTTAAAATACTTCTTTTTCAATACATGGAAACTGTAAGAAAATTGTATATAGGTATACAAAAATGATAGCCCATCATGTGAAAGGTACAATCCTAAAACAAAGAAAGGATTTTTTAAAATTCGACCATTTGATAAGGTAAATAAGGTGAAAAGACATGGTACAAAAAATGGATTTTCTACACGGAAAGTTGTAGAGAGTTAATTTTATTTCAATCGATAGATAAATTTGTTGTAAGAATGACACAAGTTTAAAAAAAAATCTAAAAAATTTCAATACTGAGTTATAAACGGTTTTTTAAAACCTATGCATGAGGTAGACCTTCGAAAAGTGGTTATTATGGATAAGGAACATATTTTACAGAAATTGTAGGTATACCATTGGAAAGTAATCTCATGCATAACATCAAGTGATATTCTTTTATTTGCTGATGATATGAAGATTTTCAAAGAAATTAAGTCTGACAATGACCGTATCCTTCTACAAAGCGGTATTAACAGTTTTAATGTTAATATGTTTAGCTAAATGCAAAACAATTACATTCTCGAGAAAACGAGTCATTAATATTTTTTATTACTATCCAGCAAACGTAGAACTACAGAAAAAACCGGTGAAATATGTACGTAAAAGAAGTACTTCTTTTACACTGAAAAAAGATAGGAGCTCGGGAAAAAACTCAGTTATATACTTTCTGTATATAAGAATACGTGAAGCAGCTATCTCTTTCTCGCATGCAAGATGAAATAAATTTCCCCTCCATTAAAAGTACAGAAAAATGTACTTCAAAAGTACATCAGCGAAGCACATCTGGAAGTGCTTCTGATGTACATTTGCCAGTACATTTTTAGCTACAGAATAATCACTGAAACTTCGAATCTGGAAGTACGTTATTATGTGGTGAAATTTGTACGAAAAAGAAGTAGTTAGTTCCTAAAGAATCTAAACCTTTTGAAATTACACATGAAATTACAAATAAACTCTGAAGTTAAAACTTTGGTTAGAGATTTAGATTTATTCAGTTGAATTATATAATATCAAAACATACGTCTTGTGTGACACTTAACTTAAGACCACTATGAGAAATGTTGGCGTTGAATTTCTCGAAAATCATATCTATCCACACTACTGTTGAGGGGAACAAAATGCATGCCTCGCAATGTGTTTGTAATACGAACGTGCACATCTTGATTGTCACTCGAACGGACTGCATCCAATTCTGTGGCGAGCAAGGAGTCTCTGACGTCATTTTTATACCCGATATAGAAATGTTGAATGTTGTTTTTATCTAGGATTAGAGCGAACACATCAACAAGTGGTCGGAGGGTACAGACCTGAGAAAAAAAATAATACTATCAGCTTCACAAAGCGCAGAAGGGAATCTTATTAACTTACACTACAAGTCTGTGGAATGTGGATCACACTCAAGTATTGTAGTCTCTATTAAACATAGGATTCATTTCACTTGTTCTGGATATCGTGGAGGAACCTTTTGAACTGTAAACTCTGTAAACTCTGGAATTGATCTCCACTAGAAGACAGAAAAAATCAACAACTATATAATTTATCAATTTTAAAATAAACATACCCTTATTTTCCAAATCAATTGGTGGTAGTTTTTGTGTAATTTTTTTATGATTTTTTTTTTTCTAAATGCACAAGGCTGAGGCTGTGCATTTTGATGGTGGAAATGGTGGTGGAATTTATGTGGCGTGCCGAAGAATTTGTGCGGTAGATTGTTTTTTTTAGAAAATAGTTTTCACAAATAACACTAAAAAGATTATTTATTTTTTTAAGTTCAATTATTCTATTTATTTATCAAATGGAGCACAGAAATGTTTTTTTTTTTTTCTTAACTAATATGTTGCTGTGGCTATCAAGGTTTCACTAGAAAATATAAAATGCAGGAAAAGTCAAATTAATGGCGCGCCGCTATTACAAAAGAGACAAAACTTTGTGCATTGCATACATCGCGCTCTTTCCCTCCCATTTACCAAAGAGTTTATTTTTTTCAGGAGAAACAAAACTACAATATTTTGAGGGGAGAGATTTTGGTAAATAAGGAATCACATACACCTACAAAGTATAGTCTTTGTTGGTGGTTGTAATTTCCCCTTAACTACTGAGGTTTGGTTTGCAGGGTAGGTTGGGTTGAGACAAGAAAAAATCGTATGGGAAGGAGCTGGGTTCTATTACCCCTTGTTTGGCTGGGAGGGGCAGTAATTTAAAAACAAAATATTCAATTAGTAAAACAAATTATTAAAAAATCAACGGTTATACAGCTACAATAACTTGCTAAACCTTTTTGTAAAGCCAACCTTACATACAATTTTGAAAAAAGATTAGTTTGAAATTTTGTTTTCCAATTTTTTTTTCAAAATTTTAAAAATAAATTTTTTTCAAAAACTATTCCAAAAAATGGCTTTAATGTTTATAAAAGAAGTTTTGGGCTTTACATAAAAATATAGCAAGTTATTATATAAATTATTATATACAAATTAAGTCAATTTTTTTTAAACTGCCCCACCCCGCTAAACACGAGAAAAGACCCTCCTCTCATACGATTTTTTTCTCGTCTCAACTTAACCTACACGCTCTAGCTTTTTGGCTCATTCCTCCTTAGTCATCCTGTATAAAAAATTGTTTAATATTATTAGTAAGTGACCTTCTTTCAATAAATGTTTATTTTTCTATTGTTCTTTTTTCTATCTTACACGACTCCGACGTGTAAAAAAGAAAAAAAATTGTACCTTAAGCCTGCTTAATATAAATTTAGGTATAATATTTATATAAAAAAAGGTAGGTACATAACATAATGAAACTGAAAAACAGCATTTTGAAGATCTTTTATAAAGCTCCCTTGAATATAATTAAAAAAATATTTTAACTGTTTTTTCTCTTCTGAAGAATTCTGATCCTTAATTATTACTTGCTTCTGTTATATTTATGAACATTTCACACGAAGTTGGCGACCAGCGTTTTAGTTATCAATTTGCACGTGTGAAAGCACCCATGATAATTATTCCCAACAGCCGGGTATTCGGTGCCGTTTATCCGGTTACGGCCTCGTTTGAAGCCTGAAACCGTATAAACAGACTGTTTATCCGGTTGGTAGGAGAAATCTCGTATGGGCACTATTGTATTTATATGTATTTCTATAGTTCTATCATCAAGGCGAATCTGGTATTAGTTCAAGTCACCGCTATTTTGAGGTGGCGCTCAGTGTATTTATTTCGTACGAATGGGCTCCCAACAGCCGTGTACTCAGTTGCCGGGTTCGTGTGAAATAGGGTGTCCATCTGTTCGCACAAGTAGGGCATGCGGCATGTCGGACGAAGACACAGGTGATAAACTGATGAAACAGGACTTTTTTTGAAACGCTAAAAAATAAATTTGCCAAAAAAATTATAATAAATGTATCTAAAATATATTTTACATGGGTGTTCCCCATCTACAGAGAAAAAAAATAAGAATTTTTAATTTTGGTGGGGGCAGCACCCCCATTTATTCGGCTTAATTCAAGCTACAAAAAAAACTTAATCTAACTTAAAAACTAACTTATAGCTAACTTAGAGGGTGATCGGGACAGTTAAGAAGGCGGTGTTTAAGAAGAGATGTGCTGATGTTGAAATCAAAATAGTCAAGGTTGGTGTTTATACTCCGCAACATTCGAGTGAGGGGTTCGTTGGATCCATAGGATGTACGGTGGGAGGACAAATAAAAAAGGCGAGGATTTCTCAGATTTCGGGGGTTAGTATTGAAAAAGATGGAATTATAGAGAGTTTGACAGTCAACAGATCCGGTAAGAAGTCGGTGAATAAATAGAATATCGTTTATTTTTCTTCGTTCTTCTAAAGTTTTCAGGTTGATTAGTTGGAGACGATTTTGATAGGGAGGGAGGATAAAGGGATCGTCCCACGGTAGGTGACGAAGAGCGAAGCGAAGAAAGCGACGTTGAATGCTTTCGATTCTGGCTGTGTGGACATGGTGATATGGTGACCAGACTTGAGAGGCGTATTCGAGGATGGATCTAACGTAAGTTATATAAAGGGAGCGAGTGGCGAGTCACATAAGGGTTAGAGAATTCTTTGGACCATCGTTTAACAAAACCGAGGGCTGAGTTGGCTTTGTGTATCATGTTATCGATGTGCATTAGAAAACTGAGTTCTCGGTCACATATGAGACCAAGATCTCGAATCGTTTCAACAATGGGAATGTGTTCATTGTGGAGTAGGTAGTAACGGGGAGGAGATTTTATGCGCTTACGTGTGAAGGTCATTGATTGGCATTTGGTTACATTTAATTCGAGACAATGTTTAAGACACCAAACTGAGAAGCTGTCAAGGTCTGATTGAATAAGTTTTGAATCATTTACCGATGATATTGTTTTAAAAAACTTAGTATCGTCAGCATACAACGAGATATGGGAGTGCTTTATGATCATATCGATGTCATTAATGGCAAGAATAAACTGTGTAATGTATCACAAAGAATAGACGCAAATTTAAAACGTCCGCAGTCGGCTTTCTTTTATTTGGTTATAAAATACCTCAGTGCGCGAATTTGACTTTGCCAAGCAAATATCTAACCTCAAACATAAAAATTCGGCACATTGACCAGTGAATAATAAAGAATTAGTGATTAAAATTTCTAAATAAATAAATAAATAGTTCAATGGAAGATTTCTGCACCCAATCCTCTACAAACACAATGACAAAACGTTCAAAAACACAGCAAGTAGCACCACCAACACCACCGCCGCCACCACCACAGTTGAAAGGTAATTCTCCAGCAGCAACTGTTCAAAAACGGTCGAAGCCCATACAATCTCAACAAAAATCTCTTTCTACACCACCACCATCGAGAATTAGTTCCCCAGGTGTAATGCCCCCAAAAACAAATAATGTCAGCGGAGATCGAACATCTTATCTAACGCTCTCAACTCTTGAAGAACGGTTAAACAAACACACCAGCATGATCATAAATCGTATAACATCTGAGCTCTCCAAAATTCGCTCTGAACTCTTTGAAAGAATAGAGCAAACTGTAAATATTTGGACCGACAAGTTGAACAAAGTAAACACAACAATAACTGAAATTATAAATCGTGTTGAATGCATTGAAGCCAAGTCTTTTGATGCGCTCACTCTTGGACTTGATAACAAACTGGCCACTGCAAGTACCACAATAACAGATCTTGTGCGGAGAGTCGATATCATTGAAGGAAAATCAGCTGATATGCGTGAGCTGGGTTCAAAGGTTTCATCATTACAACAACATATTGATGAATCGGAGAAAAAAGAGATTGCAGCGGACGCTGTCTTGTTTGGTGTTCCTTGTTTACCAGAGGAAAACTTAACACTAATCTTCAATCGTCTGTGTTCAACCGCCAACTGCAAGCCCACCAGTATAAAGAACATTTTTCGTTCTCGCTCTCGAAATTCTGCGAGTCCAGTTTCACCGCCTGTCATAATTAAATTTGCTTGTGTGCAAGAGAAATACTCTACATTAAAGAGCATCACCGTCTACAGAAAGAAAAAACAAAACAATCAACTCTCATTGCGTGACCTGGGTATGGATTCTGACAAAGCCTGTTTTTTGAATGAAAGCTTATCCAAAAACACTCGCACTCTTCTTCACCATGCAATCCGCATGAGGAATAATCACCAACTGTTCAATGCGTACACAAAACATGGTTCTGTTTTCATCAAATTAACATGTTGCGGTAAATTTTACCACAACAAGTTTCAACGACCCATTCTTAAAACCTTTAACCTTTTTCCAACCCCCCTTCTTTTTGCGGCTCCAAAATACTTGAAGAGTTTTAAGGGACCTGGTCCATCAGCCAGAAGCTTACTCTTCGAGCATCTTGGAAATGCAACCCCAACAGGTTTACGAGCACAAATTGGTGTAAATGGTGGTTCACACCTATCCAAAATCAATAATCGGACGGATGGTCCTATAAATAACCATACAAGTAAATTGGAAGCATGTGTGTGAGAGAAGACCCACACAGGATCAAAAGATATGAAGTATTTACCCATGTCCAACTAAGGTGTGAATTATATCTCACCCAACGTAATTTTAGTATGGCCGAGTGCCCACCATAACGTGTCTAAACATAAAAGGAAAATCACTTTGTAGATGAATTTCTTTTCCCTTTATATCTGCGCGAAGGTCCACGGGTTTAAAGTAATTTTATTCTAACAAAATCCATCGGATTCTATCTCACCATTTTAGAAGGAAAATGGTGATGATTCCGTTCGACGAAAATATTCTTCCTTCAAATTATTAGTTTGGGCCGGTTTGGGCTGGGGACTTTGCGCGTTCTTATAAAATAGTTTTTCGCTAACTTTTTACATTGGAATTGACGGAAAAGGGTTGAATGCGTCCACTGAGCTATTGGTGATCATGTTCACCAACGCACGGGATCGCATGCGATGGCTGTTTCCAACTCGGCGCAAATCTCAGCCAATAGGCGAGAAGTTGCTGAATGTCCGAAAGAGAACACCACCATGCAAAAAGATCTGAGTAGGATGGCTATATGCCGTAACCTCATGGA
This sequence comes from Episyrphus balteatus, assembly GCF_945859705.1. Lineage (NCBI taxonomy): Eukaryota > Metazoa > Arthropoda > Insecta > Diptera > Syrphidae > Episyrphus > Episyrphus balteatus. The sequence continues at coordinate 82,100,199 of NC_079134.1, forward strand.
TGAGCTTCACCCGCCATTTTTATGGCACTTTTTAAAAGACCACCAAAGGATTGAGAACATAAAAAAAAAGAGCTAGTGAAAAATTATTTTTGCGATTTTCTTTAAAGTTCGAGTTTTGTGGAAAATTAAATTTTATTTGAAAAAGCCCAGTTGGGGTATAGAGCGATATAGAACATTATTCCTAGAAAGGGGAATAATTTTGAAGGAAGAAGTTTTCTAGGAGGAGATCGAAGTACAGGAGATAGAATCCGCTGAAGATAGAAAAGCTAAGTATAATTTTGGGTTTTTCTGTGTAATTCTTTTGTTCGAAATTGTTCCATAAAAAGTGAGTTTATTTGTGGCCCAATTGAAGGGTAAAATTTTGATACCGATAGGCCTTCGCTACCGTTTTAATTTTCCCGATATTGCGGGACCCGTGACCGTTTTTCTTAACCGTTTGACTTTCGGAAATTATCCCTAAGTGATTTTCCTTTGTGTCCTGCGACACAAAGAATTGTTCTTTTATTATTTTTGGATTTGCTTTAAATTTACTTTCACCTCTATCAATTCAATTATTGGCCACGGCCATTTTAATCAAAAACTATATTGTCAATTTTGTTTTCGAAAAAATTCTAAGTTTTAGACCAGGTTATCCAAGGTTTCTTAGATTAAAAGAATTCAAACTAAATACTCTATCTTTTATTTAATTTTATTTGAAGACATTATTTTCAGTACACGGTTTGGTAAACTACCATAAAAGTTTCCTGGCGCCCACTCCCCTTCTTATAGGTACGACCCTGAACTTGTTTTTTTATATCTAATTTGATTTTAATATACTTTTTATTAAGTACCTATAAAAAGTAGTATATTTGATAGAAAAAATCTCCAACTAAAACAAACGAACCCACCCCAAAACTGAGCTACGGGTGACAGCACTAATGTGCTGTCAGTTGTAAATCTTTTATTGTAGACTTTTCATTTTTTTTCTCTACCAATCTTGACTGTCAGTTCTGAAGCACACCGGATTGTGCACATCGTGTTTTGTGTCTTTTTTTATTTTTTATTTAATTCGTTTTGTTTATTTTGTGGGATTCGAAAATCCTATTGCGTTTTGCAACTAGTAAGTTGCCATCGTAACATTAAAATAATCTACCTAAATTCGCGTGAAAAAGATCTATAACAAACAGCTGATGGAGAAAGCTTTGCTGTAAACAATATTGAATGTTTGGAATCTGCCGTAGTGACGTCAACCTAAGTTTGCTGTAAGCAATGAAATGATCTGCATACTATATTATTTTGAAATCCTCTATCTTTACATTTGTATGTTTTATCTCATTCATTTACACAATCTTTACTTTTCATTTAATGTAAAAATATTAAATCATATTTATCTTTTATTTTCATATATCTTTCTATTTAAAATAATTCTTTTTTATTTTTCTATTAACTTTGTAACAATATTTTGACAAATATTTTTTATGTTGTTCTCTATATTTTCTTTCTTTCTTTATTTTATTATTATTCTTTTTGCTTCTTATGCTTCAAATTTCTTCTCAAACCTTTACAATGGCAAGCGCAAGCGAAGCTAATGATATCAGGGGTTTCATTGGCAGTAACTTGAATACGAATTTGTACAACATGATTCGCGTTTTAAGGGCCCAAAATAATGGATTAAAGATATGTCATTTAAACGCGCAAAGTCTGACCAAAAAATTAGGGGAATTTAGATACCTTTTTGTGGAGTCTAAGATAGATATCGTCTCTGTGTCTGAAACGTGGTTTCAACCTGGCATATGCGATGAGTTTTATAATTTGAAGGGTTTCAAGCTATTCCGAGCCGATAGAAAATTTTCTTCTGGTGGAGGTGCCGCCTTGTACGTGCGTGATGGACTAAACTGTAAGTTTATATGTAGTTCGGGTGACGATTGTCCTTTGGAATATGTTTTTGTAAGTATCAGATGTAACACTGAGAGTGTTTTGGTCGGTTCGGTCTATAGACCTTATAGTCACATAAGCGTTGCAAACTTGGTTACAACCTTAGAATCAGTTTCTTCTTACTATTCTTACATTTCAATTGCAATCTATTGAATAAACGATTATCTGAAAACTTCATTGATATATTTAAAGCACTCAATCTTAGTCCCGTCAACAACTCCACCCCTACTCAATTTACCAAAGATTCAAGCTCTCTTGTAGATCTATATCTTGCTAGCGATGTTGACAGAGTTATGCTTTATTCTCAGCTTTTGGCACCTGGTTTTTCTAAGCACGACTTAATTTTTGTGTGTTTGGATATAGCTAGCCAGGTTAATCAACAAAGTTTTCAATATCGAGACTATAAAAATGTGAACACAACCAATTTGTTGCATGACTTTGGCATCATAGATTGGAATTCGCTTTACCAAATGCAAAACGTTAATGAACAAGTCTCGTTTTTTCGGCAAAATCTTAATCAACTTTTTGATGTTCATGTTCCCTTAAAAACACGTTTCGTCAAACATTCGGCTCCACCTTGGATGAATGCTGACATTTCCGCTCTAATGTTACAACGAGATACTGCTTACAGTCAATGGAGGCATTACAAACTGGAGTACTTCCATAAATCGTACTGCACACTACGTAATCAAGTTGTCATGATGGTAAGAAATGCAAAAAAAATCTACTACGAACAAAAACTGGGTCATCTTGTTTCTGGCAAAAAATTATGGAAAAACCTAAGGGAAATAGGTATTGCGAAGACATCTCCGAGGCTAGATGATGACATCGATTGCGATGCTCTCAACAAAAAGTTCACCTCCACTCCACCCTCCCTAAATAATAATATACCTATTGATCTCTCTATTCAAGAGAAATCAAGCGGTATCATTACCTCTTTCAACTTCATTCGAATACGAGAGGAGGACTTAGTTGAAGCAGTTATTTCAATCAAATCGAATGCAACAGGTTTCGATCAAATGGAACCGAAGTTTGTAAAATTGTTGCTGCCATATATAATGCGTTTTATAACTCATATATTTAATACCATTTTAACCACATCTGAGTTTCCATCAGAATGGAAAAAAGCGAAAATTATTCCTATCCCAAAAAAGAAAACGGGCACTGCCACAGAATTCCGCCCAATAGCCATTCTGCCGTTTCTTTCAAAAGTATTTGAAAAAACCATTCTAAAGCAAATTCAAAATTATCTTTCAACAAACAACCTGTTAACAAACTGTCAGTCCGGGTTCCGACGAAACCGCAGCTGCAAATCAGCTCTACTCTTTGTAACTGATGAAATAAGAGCTGCAATGGATAGCGATCACATTACATTTCTAACGCTCTTAGACTTCTCAAAAGCTTTTTTTGGGTAATTACTTTGGGTTTTCCATAGAGTCCTGTAATTTAATTAATTCATACCTAAGCGGAAGGCAGCAATGCGTGATGGTGAACGGATACTATTCTTCGTTCCTTGATGTTTTAACTGGAGTTCCCCAGGGGTCTATCCTTGGACCAATCCTTTTCTCACTTTATATAAATGAGTTACCACTTGTTGTTAGAAACTGTCTGATTCATCTATACGCTGATGATGTGCAGCTTTTGATAAGTCGTCGTTTTGAAGAGAAAAGTGATGCCATTGCACTTATGAATGAGGATCTTCGCTCTATTTCACGTTGGTCTAAGAACAACCACCTTTGTCTTAATCCTGTCAAATGGAAAGCCCTTCCTATTTACCGCAAAATGTTTGATCTATCTATTTTAAGCTCATTGAAGCTTGAAGATGAAGCTATTGAATATGTCAGCAATGCTAGAAATCTCGGAATAGTTTTCAATCGCTTGCTTACATGGAACGATCATATTAACAGTGCAATTGGTAAAGTATATGGTAGTCTTCGTGCTCTCCAAGTAACCAGAAGCTTCGTTCCGACAAAAACCAAATTACTTCTTGCTAAAACTCTCTTGTTGCCAATTATCTTATATGGATGCGAAATTTTTTGCAACCTGGATTCATCCACTAGCCGCAAATTAAATGTGGCATACAACAACATTGCCCGCTATATTTATAATCTAAGACGCTTTGACCACGTATCTTCCTTTGCGGTGCGAATTTCCGGCTGTAGCCTAGATAATTTATTAAACTTTCGCTCACTTAGTTATCTACATGAAATCATTCAAATAAAACAACCTGACTATCTACATGGTAAGCTAAATTTCCCTCATTGTACAAGGTCCTTTACTTTTATTATACCACGATACAATTATCTTATTACTGAGCGCCAATTCTTTGTTCATGTTATTCGTCTTTGGAACTCCCTGCCTATTGCTATGAGAAGTGTTAGAAGCACAAGAAGATTATTTAAATGTTTACTTTTTAACTATTTGGCAAATTATTGATAAATTTTATCGATTTTTTATTATTTTTTTTTTTTTTATGTTTGTAATATTTTCTTTCTTATTTTTTTATCTTTTTTTTTTCTCTCTTCTTCTTCCTAAAAATATGTTTGTAAATAAGTCCACTACTATAGTATTATTATTATTTATATATACACTTTACTTAATTCAAATTTCCTTAATATATAATTTAAAGGCTTTCAATTTTTTATAAGACTTATGTCCTACATACATTGTAAGCAATTTTGAAATAAATAAATATGAAAATATGAAATATGAAATAAAGAGGAGGGGGCCTAAATGACTTCCTTGGGGGACCCCCGAAGTAGCGAGAAAGAGGGTAGAGTAAGCATTTCTGAAACGCACTCTATAACAACGGTTTTGGAGGTAGGAAGATATCCATTTCAAAAATTTAGGTTCGAAACCAAGTGCAGTAAGTTTGAAAAGTATTAGGCTGTGGGAAATTTTGTCAAAGGCCTTGCTGAAATCGGTGGAGACAACATCGACCTCCAACCCAGCCTCAAGTGCTGAAAGGGTAAAAGATACGAATTCAATGAGGTTAGTGGTAGTGGATTTACCCTTGAGAAACCCATGTTGTCTAGGGGATATAAGTGGCTTACAGCGGAAGCTTATGAGTTCGTGCATTCAAAAATTTTGGGTATATGGGAAAGTTTAGCAATGAGGCGGTAGTTCTTAACGTCATTTTTTGCACATTTTTTGTGAATTGGAGTTATAAAAGATGATTTCCATACCTGGCACCTGGGGGAATTCTCCTTGAGATAAAGATAACTTAAATATTTGATAAAGCGGGAAAGAGAGAGTATGAGAACATTTTTTAAGAAGAATGGCAGGGAGTTTATCTGGTCCTTCAGAGTATTCATCATCAAGTTGATTCAATTTATCTTCGATGAGATTTATTTCGATGAAATCTGGGAGAAATGGCCCGAATGAAAAATTTGGCAAATATTTAAAATAAGCTTCATCTGGTTTAAAAGAATCGTCTGTGAAAGATTGTTTGAAAAATGTGGCAAACAAGTTTGAGATGTGTTGAGCATCGCTTGAAGTTTCGTTGTTAAGGGAAAGAGATGTTGGATATCCATCAGACTTTTTCTTGTAGTTGACGAACTGATAGAATGTCTTAGGGTCATTAATGAGGTTGGCTTGGGTTTCAATAAGGTACCGTGTGTAAAGGGAGTTGTAGAGTTCAGTAAAAGCGAGATAAGTTCCGAGATAGTTAGAATAATCCGCACTTGGTCGAGTACGAAGAAAAGTGTCCCACAACTTATTTCTCTTATTTCGCAGGGAACGTAATCTCTGATTATACCAAAAAGGAGAAGAAAATGAGTTTTTACGTTGTGTAATTGGGACAAAGAGAGAAATTGCATTATAAATTTCCTCGTACAATGTAGCAGTGGCATCGTTTACAGATTGGTTTGCAAAGTTAAAAGGGACTCTACTAAGATATTCGTTTATTTCTCGGAATTTTGCTTTATGAAAGTCGAACGAACGAGTTGAAATGTTTAAGTTCTGGATAGGACACTCCTGAAACATAGAGAGAAAGAGAGGTGGGTGGTAATTGTCAATGATTGGAAGAGGAAGTGTACAAAGTGATACACTGGAATTGATAGGGTCTGTTGAGAAAACAAGGTCGAGTTGTCTATCCATATAATTGCAAATACTACTAACCTGGAAAAGGCTAGAGTCAGTCAGTCGATCAATGAAAAGGCATTCTTTTGCAGTGGAAGGGTTAGAGGCAGCAAAATGCGATTGATCTTCAGACGCTTAAATACTTTATGGATATATTTAATATTGACTGCACGGGAGGATGTTGTTACGAATAAGGTGGAGAGTTTTTCGTTGAACAACAAAAGAGATAGCCGGACTTTCAATTGGTGCTTGATCTTCAGGACTACATCCAGGGTGTTTAGGTGAGGAATTGTTGTTAGTGATTATATCTGATAAAGCTTTATTTTGAGTTGCATTGCAGGCAGGTTGAATAAGGATGGGAGAGGGGGCAATAAGGATGGGAGAGGGGGCAAGCGCTGTAAGAGAAGAAGAACCTTGATGTTGGAGTTGAAGAAACTCATCGTGGAGTGATAAATTAGATGATGTGGAGGGTATATCGTCAGATGGGACATCATGAAGAGATATTGCTTCGTTGAATAATCGGATGCAGGAACATTTGATTTGATTGAAGTTCTCACTGCAGCTATTAATTCATTTACACTTTCCCTTGTGGTTGTAAGTTCAACGGCAAGACCCGCGATGTATTTAACAGCATCTTCGATCAGTGAGAGATGATTGGCAGGGGGATGGGTTTGACAGGATCTAGCGGTAACTATGCTTTTGGCGGTTCGATTCAGATCGTCGCGTAACAATTGTATTGGTTTGTCAATGGTTATATTCTTTACCGCGGAAAGAGTTTTATCTTGGGAGGATTGTAAAGAAGTATCAAGTTCACTGATCGTATCATTAAATGTGGAATTTTGTTTCTTGAGTGCATCAAGCTGTTTATTTAAACTTGTCATTTTGTTCGATAGGTCAGAAATAGTTTGTTGTGTTTCCGATTGATATTCTTCGATACATTTAATCAATAAGTCAAACTTCATTGCTTGATTAGATATTTTTTTAAGGCAATCAGAATTGTCACTTCGCAAGGAGTCACTCAAGCATTTGATTGCTACCATTATGTCCGATAGGGAGACTGTTTTGCATTCATCACAATAAAAAACTAATTTCTTTTTGAAATCATTTAGGTATGTTCATGCTCTTTTTGTAAGGCCGGCACACAAGGGGTGAAAAGAATTACCGCACAAACCGCTACATTTGATCAATTCGGCATTGACATCAATTTGACCACAGATTGGATTAGCGCACGACATTGTTTTATTTATTTTTTTTATTTTTGTTTACAAGTGGTTCACTGTTCAGGTTTTTGGGTTGCACAGAATACAATTACCGAATTGCAAAATTTTGGTGACACAGTTTGTGGTACGCGGTGAAGTTAATGGGTCAAAAGAAAGAGTGGGTAGGAAATTGGAAAACAGAATTAAATGCAAAATTTGCAGCGTAATCAGAAAACAGGTGAGGTTATATAAAATCGAATTAATTGCTGGAGCGAATTTGGAACACGCCCGGGTAGTTTGGTGGTTTAGACAACGTATTTTGAACATTTTGAAGTTTTGACTTACATATACAAAAGTCGACTAATTCTAAGAATGGAATTACTAAAAATATTTGATTATGCAGGTGGCCATGGCACAGAAGAATATCGTAGGTTTGAGACCAACGGTCGGCTCAGAAGTTTTTTCTAAGGCTACAGCCACGTCCTGAGGGGCTGAGCGACAATCCTGAGCGACGAGGTGGCTACGTCGTGTCCTGAGCGGCAATTTCAAAACCCTACAAGTGCAAAAATATCGATGAGTATTCGGCTTACACGCAGGAGTCCCATGTTCGATTCCTAGAAGCTTTGTATGGAAGGATGGTAAAGAGTGCGCGGTTGATAAGAGTGCGCAAAGCGATTTTCTACGGTTTGAAAGGGAATATAAGACTGAATGCATTTATTTTGTAAAGATCTAAATGAGTTTGATCTGGTGTCGAAATTTCATGCAAATTTGTTTGTAAACAGAGGTGGTAGTTAGATAAGTTTAAGTTTTTTAGCACTTTTTTTTCCAATTTTTCTTGCCAAACAAATTAAATTAACCTCTGAACAACAAAAAATAGCAATAAACAAAGTATGGGACATTGAAAAGTCGACAAAAAGAAACATTTGAGGAACACGTAAGATTGGTCATAAAGTGCATTGTGAAATACATATATATTCTTCGATTAAATGTCTGAACGTGTAAGAGTGCGCACCATGATGATGTATAAGAGTGCGTGGGTAATAAGAGCAGTAAATGCTATCCAATGCTTCAAAATAACTGGCATTTGTCCATATACCAGCAAACAGCAGCTAGAAAAAGCAATTCCAACCAAAAAGAAACCAAATAGCTACAAGTTTTACAAAAAACAAATGAATGAATGTAACTAGAAAATATTGAAATTTTCTCGGAACCATTAACCAAAGACTAAATTGATTGTTCCTCATGCAAGGAGTGATGGGTTGAAAAATACTCTGTTTATTTAAAGATAGACAGTTTTATTTGCGACTTTTGTGCGAACTTACACCTGTACGCAGCTGCGCACTCTTACAAACTAAGCCGCGCACTCTTACACAATAGTTTGTATAAGAGTGCGCAAATGACCTAATGCGGTATTTTGTTTACTAAAAACTATATATAAAAAAAGTAGTTAAAATCTTTTTGTTATTGTTTTATTTCGTGTTTTGTCTAAAATGCGCACTCTTGTACCACCTTACCCTATATAAAAACTGTAGTACTCTCGCCGATTGAGATTTTGTGTTTGTTTTCCAAACCGGCGACGTAGCTGCGTTCGCCTAGATTTCGTATGGATTTGCAGAATAAAAAGGGGAAAACAAAAATTTGTTTACAATAATTATTGACCTGGAGCCTGCATCAAAGTTTTTCGTATATACACTATTTGCAGAGGTCACTACAAAATTCCTATAATTAAAATTTGTTTACTTTTTTTTTGCTTAGATTTTGTTTCTTTTCGTATTCTTTAGAGGAGAGGGAAGAATTGTTTTACTTCTTTTTGCTTATTTTTTTTGTTTGTTTTCTTATTATTTTTTGTTTATTTTTTTTTTTCTGTTTATGATTTGATTATGCATGTGTGCTTATGACCTTGTGTCTTTATAGAGTTTTGTTTGTAGGTGTGTATTTCCTTGAAATTTAATTTTGAAACTTTTTCCTTTTTTTGACAGGAGGATATCTTCAAAAGACACTTGGCAGTATTCGACACCAAGTAGTGTGGGACTCTTAACCACTAAAACCACCTTTTAATGAGGACCAATCTTGAAATATCGACATCAGATTTTTCTTTCTTAATTTGTAAAATCACTTTGGGAGAAGTTTAAGCTTTTAATATTTTCCCATGCTTTTTAGACCATAAGCTCATGAGGCTTGGTTCTTCTTAATCTCCGAGCCTGGGCCTATAGCACCAACCAATTTGCATTTTGCAAATTTGCACTTTAACTTTGCAAATTCTGTTGCACCAAACTCCAATTTGCAAAGAGGAAATTATTTTTTGAAAAGTAAAACAAAAATTCCTTCTTTGCAAATTTTGTTGCACCAACCGCAAATTTGCAAAGCACAAAGTACTTTTCTGAAAAGTGCAAAGTCTTGCCAATTTGCAGAGAATTCTTCGATTTCGTTGCACCAACCAAAAAAACTTTGCACTTTCCATATCAAATTCTGCAGAGTTTTGCAATAATATGCAGAGACAAAATTTCATTTGCGGATGGCCATTTCTCGTGTATAGTTCGGGTACATTAAATGATAATTTAAAATGAATCGCTTTGATAGCCCAGGCATTTAAGTCATTTTTAAGCCCAATCTGCGGAAAAATTCCTACTGGGCTGAATTTTGGTATACAGCTTAATGACGGCTTTGTTATGAAGATGTGAAAAATCGACATTGATATCGTGTCCGCGTTAAGAGTTATAGGGGTCAAAAGGTCACGAAAAGTTTTTCACAAATATCTCGCGACCTATTGATCGGAGGTCATCAGAGGTGATATAAAAATTGATGGTCGTGAAATTATCTACAACATATGCTCAGCACATTTTTCTGTAAGATGAACCATTTCGCTAGTAGAGCGCAGAGAAGGTGACTAGATTGCACTCACATACGAATAAATACATATTTTTGGTTTATTTTGCTCGATTTTTGAGGTTTTTATCGAAGTAGCTTAAATTTTTTTAGTTTTATTAACTTATCTTATAACGTCAATACGAATTAACTAAAAAAAATAAAAATGTACACATTGGGATAAAAAATATTATGCAAAAGGGGGAACCACGTTTTTTGGAAATGTTGTATGTTTCCCTTTTTTGTACAAATAGTGCCTTCATTATTAAGAACACACTTTTTAAACATGGTTCAATTTTAGTTTTGAGCTTGGTATAAACCTTAAATTACCATTACGCTTTTTCAGCAGCTAATTTTTTACTGTTATAAGGTATTCTTGGTCAAACATTATAACTTGCCAAACGACCAAGCAGATCTGGCCTAGGCTAGATCCAAAACGTTCAAAAAATTTGTTGTCTCTAAGCAGATTGCATATAAGCTCTGTAATAGGTGTCTTAATAGGACACTGTCTCATAGGTAGACACGCCATAAGACTTGGCGTAATCTCTAACGACTTCTGTAGAAGTTGCCTTGATGAGGAAGAAGAAGAAACAATCCAACATCTTCTCTGCTCATGTCCTGCCCTTTCCAGTAGACGTAAAAAATACCTGGAAAAGTATTTCTTAGAAGATACTAGTGAACTAATCAATACTGACATCTTCAACCTTCACCGCTTTATTAAAAGCTCCAACTGGTTTAATTAGTGAGGAATTTCCTCACAAAATCATGGTATCACAACGGACCAATAAATGGTCTAAGTGTGTCAGTTGTTTTCCTGACAGCCATTTCTACCTAACCTAACCTAACCTAAGGTATTCTTCAACTTTTCTCTTGAGAAGCTCCAAACGACATTTTCTATGGAATTCATGTTTGGAAAATTGATAACAAGCTCAAAACTAAAATTGAACCATGTTTAAAAAGTGTGTTCTTAATAATGAAGGCACTTATTGTACAAAAATGGGAAACATACAACATTTCCAAAAAACGTGGTTCCCCCTTTTGCATAATATTTTTTATCCCAATGTGTACATTTTTATTTTTTTTAGTTAATTCGTATTTACGTAATAAGATAAGTTAATATAACTAAAAAAATTTAAGCTACTTCGATAAAAACCTCAAAAATCGAGCAAAATAAACCAAAAATATGTATTTATTCGTATGTGAGTGCAATCTAGTCACCTTCTCTGCGCTCTACTCGCGAAACGGTTCATCTTACAGAAAAATGTGCTGGGCATATGTTGTAGATAATTTCACGACCATCAATTTTTATATGACCTCTGATAACCTCCGATCAATAGGTCGCGAGATATTTGCGAAAAACTTTTCGTGACTTTTGACCCCTATAACTCTTAACGCGGACACGATATCAATGTCGATTTTTCACATCTTCATAACAAAGCCGTCATTAAGCTGTATACCAAAATTCAGCCCAGTTAGAATTTTTCCGCAGATAAAACCTAAAATTACTGGACTATGAATGACTTTTTGAATAGTAATAGGTACGGGAGTGATGTAAGATTAAGAATGAATTTTGAAATTAGGAGAAATTAACTATTGGGAATTTTTATTTATTTTTATTTTTTATTTTTATAATAATATGCAACTAACAGTTTAATAAAACCAATTATAAGATGCATTAAAATTCAATAAATTAAGCACAGTAAATTTAATAGAAAAAAAAAAAATAATAATAATTGAAAATATTATTCAAATAATAAACTAAGGAAAAAATGTATCTAAGCATAATACTTATAATTTGTACAAAAAGAATTTTCATTAAATACATATGTTTACTTCATATTGATTTTTATAAAAGTAACTTTTTTTTTTTTTTTTTTTTTTAATAAGAAAAAATGAGAAATTAAATATGAAAAAATTAATTATGAGAAAGTAAAAAAGGAAAAAATAAAGCAAAGGCAAACTAAAAGTGGAGAAATGATGTCGAGGAAGAATGACGTGGTACAATTCTCAATAACTGGGATTTAACATTAATATCACTTACACCAATGTCAAATACATCGAACGAGAAAAAGTAGCGATTGTGATAAACTTGCATTCTTACGATTGGTGACTTTAAGTATATATTAGTACGAGCGCGAGGTGGTAAAAATGATTGCAGCGGCTGTCTACTAGGTCGAGATGAAAAGCGTATATATATTTCATTTGTCAGTAAAGACGATCGCACTTTTCCTACAATTATTTGTCTTAAATATGTTTCCATTAATATTAATCGGCGTTGAGATAGAGCATAAATTTCAAAAAGATCTAATCTATCCTCATAGCTGCTATGATTGCGATATAATTTGTATTGTAAATATCTGGTGAATTTTCGTTGCACAAATTCTATAGACAGTGAGTGGGTACTATATATGGGAGACCATACAACTGCCCCGTATTCCAGGATACTTCTGCACAACAAGTTGAAGAGTTGGATGAAGGTTTCCGATTTTTTAAAATGTTTACCCACTCTAAAAATGAAACCCATGGCTTTTGATGATTTTTTAACGATAAAATCATAGTGGGGTTTAAAAGAAATTTTGAGTCAAATAATATTCCTAAGTCTTTGTGTTCAGATACTCTTTTCAAATAGTTTGTATTGATGGCATAATCGAATTTAATTGTATTCAGTTTTCTAGAGTAGGTCATTATTGAACATTTGCTTATGTTGAGATGTAAATTATTTTTGAGACACCATTCAAATAAAGTATTTAGATCTCTTTGAAGCACAACGCAATCCCTTACATTATTTATTGTTTGAAAAATTTTTAAATCATCAGCGTAGGCTAGGGAAGTAGATATTATATTAGTGGTTATATCATTAATATAAATGTTAAATAAAATTGGGCCCAAAATTGACCCTTGTGGAACCCCTGAAGTTGGAAAGAATGGCCTTGATGAACATTTATTTAAAACAACAGTATTTTTTCTATACGTTAGATAAGTTTCGAACCACATCACAAGATTTTTGTGAAATCCAAACTTACGTAACTTAATCATCATTGTGGTGTGACTTATTTTATCGAAGGCTTTAGAAAAGTCGGTGTAAATTACATCAACTTGTTTGCATTTGTCTAATGCGTCAGCCACGATATGCGAAAACGATGCAAGATTTGACACCGTTGATCGACCACTAACGAATCCATGCTGACAGTCATTTAAGTACGGGAGAATATTGGGAATCAAAGAATTATAGACACATTTTTCAAAAATAAGGGATAAAGCATTTAAGATGGACACTGGGCGATAATTTTGCACGTCTGATGGATTACCATTCTTGTGAATCGGGGTAATAAATGCAGGTTTAAGACATGATGGGAATAGTTTGTTTTTCAAAGACATGTTGAAGAGCATACATAGAGGTTTTGCTAAAGATGGCTCACACTTCTTATAAAAAATGTTAGGAATACCGTCTGGGCCAGAGTTTTTGGCTACATCTAAGCTTTTAAGAACATAAGTAACATTATCTTCAGTTAATACAGGGACCTGAATTATGGTTTGTTCATTTGATTGATTATTGAGGTCATCTAGCATTTGTGAGTTTGTAGAAGAGCTATAGCTTCGTTTAAAGAAAGAGGCAAAAGCTTCAGTTGCATTTTCATTTGTATTATAGACTTCATTATCGAGTGATAGAACGTTAGGAATTTTATTTGATTTTCTTAATTCTTTTGAGTAGGACCAGAAAACTTTGGCATTTAGTTTTAAATTCGATTCAATATCATTCAGGTATTTCTGATAACATGAACTTATCTGTTTTTGACCAATTTGCGCAAATACTTAAAAGTGGTTATATCTTCTTGCCTTTTATATTTTCGAATTTTATGCAGTATTTTAGTTTTTTCTCTTATTGAATTTATTAGGTTTAAAGAATACCATTTCGGGTATAATGCGTTGCGAGGTCTGCGAAAAGGAACGTGTAAATTTATTCCACCCATAACTTTGTTAGTAAAAAAATCGAATGCAGAATTCGTGTCTAGTGTACGAAGATCAGACCAATTCACGTTGCTTAGAAAAGAATTTAAGGCCTCAAAGTTAGCATAAAGAAAATTTCGCTGTGTAATTACTGATTCTCTCATAAATCTAGCTATTTGAAATTTGCACGTAATAAGGAGTGGTGGATGGTATACATCAATTTTTGAGAGAACTTCGTTACACAAGGAAACCTCTATGTTAGAAGAGGGCATTGATGAAAAAACTAGGTCTAACAGTCTATCATCACAGTTTTTAATTGCATTAAACTGCGAAAAACCACAAAACGATGTTGAGGCTATGAGAGATTCGGCTTGGTGAGTCGAAAAATTAGTCGGTATTACGCTATTAGACCTTATTTCAGGAGTCCATGTTATATTTGGAACATTAAAATCGCCCAAGTATATCACTTCGGAGTTGGTCGGAAATGATTGAAAAGCAGAACAGAGACTTTCACATATTTGGTCGTAAACATCCGATGTTGTTTGTGGTCTTATATAATTACAGCATAGAAAACACTTCCTCATGTTATTCGGATTGGTTATACAAACCCATAAATCTTCAAAGCACGTTTTTAATTTGTCGAGTCTTATAACTGGGATATGTTTTTTCACTGCAATCAAGCAACCACCTCCCCCGCAAGTTTTAAAAATCTCGTTATTCCTATCTTTCCGAAAAACATTGTAATTTGAAGGAATAATTTCATTTGTGTAAATACTATCGTTTAGATTGGTCTCTGTGAAGCAAATGATATCAAAATCTGAACTCGAGATTGCAAGTTTGATGTTCTGTGTTTTGGTGATAGCTCTGTTTATGTTTTGATAATAAATATAAAGTTCATTCATTGAAAACTGTTATTGATTTAATTGGATTTGTACTTGCCGGTTTTTAATTTATTGAATCAAACTAAAATCAGAAAACGATGTTAGTTTGTACGTCTTACTATTGTCAGTCTTCCTCAAAAAAGTGTTGCCATTTTTTCTCCACAAGTATTTAAAGTTGTGTTCTTGTTTGTGTGCCTTTGCTTTTTTATACAATAAATGTTCTGTAAAAGAAATGTATTCGTTTATATAAATTATATTATTATTATCATTTTCATTATCATTAATAGAATTAGAAATAGAATTAGATTTTGTGAAAGATAAAGTAGTTTGATTTTGGGATTGTGATACTCTTATTTGATGTAATTTTGCCGCAGTCAGAAGACGTTGGCTGATGTTCTCGTTCTTCATTTCCACTAAAACTGGTCCAGGCTTATTTGATTTATTTGAGAGTCTCTTGATGTTTACAATATCGTCTTCCTTCAGTGGAACATTGGATAGGGCCGTTTGAATTTGAGTGAGTACTGTGTTCAAGTTCTCATTTGGTCCAAGAGATGGAATATTGTAGATTATAATCTTTTTATTTGTTTCTAAAATTGAACCATGTTTAAAAAGTGTGTTCTTAATAATGAAGGCACTTATTGTACAAAAATGGGAAACATACAACATTTCCAAAAAACGTGGTTCCCCCTTTTGCATAATATTTTTTATCCCAATGTGTACATTTTTATTTTTTTTAGTTAATTCGTATTTACGTAATAAGATAAGTTAATATAACTAAAAAAATTTAAGCTACTTCGAGAAAAACCTCAAAAATCGAGCAAAATAAACCAAAAATATGTATTTATTCGTATGTGAGTGCAATCTAGTCACCTTCTCTGCGCTCTACTCGCGAAACGGTTCATCTTACAGAAAAATGTGCTGGGCATATGTTGTAGATAATTTCACGACCATCAATTTTTATATCACCTCTGATGACCTCCGATCAATAGGTCGCGAGATATTTGTGAAAAACTTTTCATGACCTTTTGACCCCTATAACTCTTAACGCGGACACGATATCAATGTCGATTTTTCACATCTTCATAACAAAGCCGTCATTAAGCTGTATACCAAAATTCAGCCCAGTTAGAATTTTTCCGCAGATAAAACCTAAAATTACTGGACTATGAATGACTTTTTGAATAGTAATAGGTACGGGAGTGATGTAAGATTAAGAATGAATTTTGAAATTAGGAGAAATTAACTATTGGGAATTTTTATTTATTTTTATTTTTTATTTTTATAATAATATGCAACTAACAGTTTAATAAAACCAATTATAAGATGCATTAAAATTCAATAAATTAAGCACAGTAAATTTAATAGAAAAAAAAAAAATAATAATAATTGAAAATATTATTCAAATAATAAACTAAGGAAAAAATGTATCTAAGCATAATACTTATAATTTGTACAAAAAGAATTTTCATTAAATACATATGTTTACTTCATATTGATTTTTATAAAAGTAACTTTTTTTTTTTTTTTTTTTTTAATAAGAAAAAATGAGAAATTAAATATGAAAAAATTAATTATGAGAAAGTAAAAAAGGAAAAAATAAAGCAAAGGCAAACTAAAAGTGGAGAAATGATGTCGAGGAAGAATGACGTGGTACAATTCTCAATAACTGGGATTTAACATTAATATCACTTACACCAATGTCAAATACATCGAACGAGAAAAAGTAGCGATTGTGATAAACTTGCATTCTTACGATTGGTGACTTTAAGTATATATTAGTACGAGCGCGAGGTGGTAAAAATGATTGCAGCGGCTGTCTACTAGGTCGAGATGAAAAGCGTATATATATTTCATTTGTCAGTAAAGACGATCGCACTTTTCCTACAATTATTTGTCTTAAATATGTTTCCATTAATATTAATCGGCGTTGAGATAGAGCATAAATTTCAAAAAGATCTAATCTATCCTCATAGCTGCTATGATTGCGATATAATTTGTATTGTAAATATCTGGTGAATTTTCGTTGCACAAATTCTATAGACAGTGAGTGGGTACTATATATGGGAGACCATACAACTGCCCCGTATTCCAGGATACTTCTGCACAACAAGTTGAAGAGTTGGATGAAGGTTTCCGATTTTTTAAAATGTTTACCCACTCTAAAAATGAAACCCATGGCTTTTGATGATTTTTTAACGATAAAATCATAGTGGGGTTTAAAAGAAATTTTGAGTCAAATAATATTCCTAAGTCTTTGTGTTCAGATACTCTTTTCAAATAGTTTGTATTGATGGCATAATCGAATTTAATTGTATTCAGTTTTCTAGAGTAGGTCATTATTGAACATTTGCTTATGTTGAGATGTAAATTATTTTTGAGACACCATTCAAATAAAGTATTTAGATCTCTTTGAAGCACAACGCAATCCCTTACATTATTTATTGTTTGAAAAATTTTTAAATCATCAGCGTAGGCTAGGGAAGTAGATATTATATTAGTGGTTATATCATTAATATAAATGTTAAATAAAATTGGGCCCAAAATTGACCCTTGTGGAACCCCTGAAGTTGGAAAGAATGGCCTTGATGAACATTTATTTAAAACAACAGTATTTTTTCTATACGTTAGATAAGTTTCGAACCACATCACAAGATTTTTGTGAAATCCAAACTTACGTAACTTAATCATCATTGTGGTGTGACTTATTTTATCGAAGGCTTTAGAAAAGTCGGTGTAAATTACATCAACTTGTTTGCATTTGTCTAATGCGTCAGCCACGATATGCGAAAACGATGCAAGATTTGACACCGTTGATCGACCACTAACGAATCCATGCTGACAGTCATTTAAGTACGGGAGAATATTGGGAATCAAAGAATTATAGACACATTTTTCAAAAATAAGGGATAAAGCATTTAAGATGGACACTGGGCGATAATTTTGCACGTCTGATGGATTACCATTCTTGTGAATCGGGGTAATAAATGCAGGTTTAAGACATGATGGGAATAGTTTGTTTTTCAAAGACATGTTGAAGAGCATACATAGAGGTTTTGCTAAAGATGGCTCACACTTCTTATAAAAAATGTTAGGAATACCGTCTGGGCCAGAGTTTTTGGCTACATCTAAGCTTTTAAGAACATAAGTAACATTATCTTCAGTTAATACAGGGACCTGAATTATGGTTTGTTCATTTGATTGATTATTGAGGTCATCTAGCATTTGTGAGTTTGTAGAAGAGCTATAGCTTCGTTTAAAGAAAGAGGCAAAAGCTTCAGTTGCATTTTCATTTGTATTATAGACTTCATTATCGAGTGATAGAACGTTAGGAATTTTATTTGATTTTCTTAATTCTTTTGAGTAGGACCAGAAAACTTTGGCATTTAGTTTTAAATTCGATTCAATATCATTCAGGTATTTCTGATAACATGAACTTATCTGTTTTTGACCAATTTGCGCAAATACTTAAAAGTGGTTATATCTTCTTGCCTTTTATATTTTCGAATTTTATGCAGTATTTTAGTTTTTTCTCTTATTGAATTTATTAGGTTTAAAGAATACCATTTCGGGTATAATGCGTTGCGAGGTCTGCGAAAAGGAACGTGTAAATTTATTCCACCCATAACTTTGTTAGTAAAAAAATCGAATGCAGAATTCGTGTCTAGTGTATGAAGATCAGACCAATTCACGTTGCTTAGAAAAGAATTTAAGGCCTCAAAGTTAGCATAAAGAAAATTTCGCTGTGTAATTACTGATTCTCTCATAAATCTAGCTATTTGAAATTTGCACGTAATAAGGAGTGGTGGATGGTATACATCAATTTTTGAGAGAACTTCGTTACACAAGGAAACCTCTATGTTAGAAGAGGGCATTGATGAAAAAACTAGGTCTAACAGTCTATCATCACAGTTTTTAATTGCATTAAACTGCGAAAAACCACAAAACGATGTTGAGGCTATGAGAGATTCGGCTTGGTGAGTCGAAAAATTAGTCGGTATTACGCTATTAGACCTTATTTCAGGAGTCCATGTTATATTTGGAACATTAAAATCGCCCAAGTATATCACTTCGGAGTTGGTCGGAAATGATTGAAAAGCAGAACAGAGACTTTCACATATTTGGTCGTAAACATCCGATGTTGTTTGTGGTCTTATATAATTACAGCATAGAAAACACTTCCTCATGTTATTCGGATTGGTTATACAAACCCATAAATCTTCAAAGCACGTTTCTAATTTGTCGAGTCTTATAACTGGGATATGTTTTTTCACTGCAATCAAGCAACCACCTCCCCCGCAAGTTTTAAAAATCTCGTTATTCCTATCTTTCCGAAAAACATTGTAATTTGAAGGAATAATTTCATTTGTGTAAATACTATCGTTTAGATTGGTCTCTGTGAAGCAAATGATATCAAAATCTGAACTCGAGATTGCAAGTTTGATGTTCTGTGTTTTGGTGATAGCTCTGTTTATGTTTTGATAATAAATATAAAGTTCATTCATTGAAAACTGTTATTGATTTAATTGGATTTGTACTTGCCGGTTTTTAATTTATTGAATCAAACTAAAATCAGAAAACGATGTTAGTTTGTACGTCTTACTATTGTCAGTCTTCCTCAAAAAAGTGTTGCCATTTTTTCTCCACAAGTATTTAAAGTTGTGTTCTTGTTTGTGTGCCTTTGCTTTTTTATACAATAAATGTTCTGTAAAAGAAATGTATTCGTTTATATAAATTATATTATTATTATCATTTTCATTATCATTAATAGAATTAGAAATAGAATTAGATTTTGTGAAAGATAAAGTAGTTTGATTTTGGGATTGTGATACTCTTATTTGATGTAATTTTGCCGCAGTCAGAAGACGTTGGCTGATGTTCTCGTTCTTCATTTCCACTAAAACTGGTCCAGGCTTATTTGATTTATTTGAGAGTCTCTTGATGTTTACAATATCGTCTTCCTTCAGTGGAACATTGGATAGGGCCGTTTGAATTTGAGTGAGTACTGTGTTCAAGTTCTCATTTGGTCCAAGAGATGGAATATTGTAGATTATAATATTTTTATTTGTTTCTTTTTGCTCCAGTTGATGAATACGATGATGCTGCGAGACTACATGTTGATTAAGTTTTAGATTTTCAGACTCCAGCTTGGTTATTTTAGTTTTGTTTTCCTCTATTGTTTTTGCCATGTGTTCAATTTCGGAGAGTTGTTTACTCACGTTGGAGAGAGAATTGGTAAATGCTATTTGAGTGGCCTTGATTTTCTCTATTAAAACTTATTTCAGATTCGGAGTCTGAGTCAACAATGCTGACATTGCTGACATTATTGGGGTTATGTGTTGATGATTGTAGTCTGCAATTTGCACATTTCCAAGCCGATATTTCTCCAGATTTTAACTTTTGGAACAACTCATTATCAATATCCCCACATTTGGTATGACAATGATTTTGACAAACAAAGCATCGAACCCCTGGATTATGTCTGGTCACATTATTTTTGCACGATAAACATTTAGCCACCATTGTAGAGATCACTTGATATTTTCGATTATTTTTCAATAAATATAAGGGTAATTGGAATGTATTCAGTTTATAGTTTATAATTAAGTTATTTTCAATCTTTTTTTCATTTATTTTAAGTTATTTGCAATTATATTTCAGACGAGCAAAATAAACGTGTGCTTTCACTGACAGATGTCATTATTTTTAAATAATATTTAACTATGGTTACTATGTGAAAAGAAGTTGAATTGGCATTACATAGATGACGGATATAAGAAAGTCTCATATAAGAAAAACACGCATATAAGACAGACATTTCAAAACACCATGCACATTCTCATAAAATTGTGTGTTAAATTTACCTCATATAAGAAAAACGTTTCTAAGAAAAACACTCATATAAGAAACCTATTCTGATATAAAATCTCATTCACTACATAGAAATGTAAACGTCTAAAAGAAAGTCTCCAGTATATAAAAATGCAAATAATGCAAAGTGTAACTTCCACAAAATTTCTAAATCCAGCCTCATTGAGCTGCCAAAAAATTGACGAACTGAGGATGAGCAAGAAAGAAAAAACGCCCACACATTGTTTGTGTTTGTTTGTTGTGGTTCAAAAATGTCATCTAAGAAAAGAAATACATTTTCTATAAAAACGAAACAAATATGCTATGACTTATAATAGAAATTTTATTTCTTATATGCAATTTGTATTTACATAAGAAAATTTCTTTCTTATATATATTTTATTTATATAAGAAATTTTCTCTCTTATATACACTTTCTATAAGAAAACACGGATATAAGAAAGAAATTCTCTGGTTTTTTGGACTTTCTTATAACCGTCATCTACTGTAGTCAAGTATTCTTGCCCTTTCATAAGCCCTTAAAACAAGTACATACCTATAGGTACGGAAGACGTTAAGTAAAACTCAACATCAAAAACAAAGGTACCTACTACTGCCCATTTAATTTCTCTATATTATATAGACAGCTTTTCCGTTCCTATTTTATTAACTACCACTAAAGCAACCGAAAAACACAACTCAATGCTATTCAACCAATCAGGTTGCGATG
This sequence comes from Episyrphus balteatus, assembly GCF_945859705.1. Taxonomy (NCBI): domain Eukaryota; kingdom Metazoa; phylum Arthropoda; class Insecta; order Diptera; family Syrphidae; genus Episyrphus; species Episyrphus balteatus. The sequence goes on from NC_079134.1 coordinate 82,121,663, forward strand.
CGACTATTTTTTTATAAAAACAAACCAAATACATAAATGTGTTCATAGTTAATAGGAATAATCGAGTGTGTTGTGTACAGGCATGGAAAAGTCGATACAATTGTATCGAATTCGATACAAATGGGTTTGCTCGAGTACAAAAATACAATTTGTCTAAATTCGATACAATTTTTTAATCTGAGTTTTAAAAATTCTATTTCAATCCAAGATTTCAAAAAAAGAGGAAATCGAAAGTATTAAAACACGACAGATCCATTTGTTTAAGTTTTAATTTAGTTTGAGATTTTTTTAAAATAAATGTTACTATTTGAGAGTGACTTGTTTTTTGAAAATATTTATAAAATTGATCAATTTGTAATATTTTTTTCGACATTCATCAGCAAATATTGTAAATGCTGTTCGAATTAGAGACTTATAAAGTCGAAATGTAAAACACTGAATTCACTCTGTTATAAATTCAGTAAATCAATAAAAAAAACAATTTTCAAAGGAAAAGGCATGTTAGTGTAGATTAAATTTCATAAAATTCTAAGAAAACTCGTCTTTATGTTGAAAAAGTTGTGGTAATTACCGAATATTTAATTTTATAAAACTAATTTTAAGTTCAAAACTGAGCAATTACCTGAAATCCGAAATTGCACTTTTATTTTTGAGTCCCCACGATTTTGAATTATTTTTCAATTTTTCAATATGTACTTTTTCTCATATTTATTTATGCCGAAATTAAATAAAATTTACTCTTTTACGCAGAAAATTATGAAATGTATAAGCAAAATTTAAGAGTTTTTTCAAATAAAACATTTTGATTAAATTTTATATTAATTTCTCGTGTGAAAAATATATTTGAATACAATTGTATCCATTTTAGTACAATACAAATTAAATTTTCAGTACAATTAAAAAATGTCATTTTCCATACTAGGTTGTGTATGCGTTGATTTAAATTTTGACTCCGCCCCGCACAGTCTGCTTTGATGAAAATAATACAAACGCACACCTTGAAATGTTTTTTCCTCAGTCGGTTTCAGACCTCTATGAAGGTATGATGTACGGTCTCTCGCTCGATTTAAAAATTTTATGACCTAGGTACCTACATAATTTATTATAGACACACCAAGGTAAGGTAGGTATGTATGTTTGTAGGGCCTTCCAGTTTATCTGGATTTAAAAGTTTAAAATTTCTAAATAGGTTCGTTATGCAATTTTTTGTTCTATGGTACCTATGTCGCTATGGGTCTATGTTGCATATTTTAAGGGGAAAATTTTAAATTCAAAACCACTGAAAACAGTTATGAATGATACATTTTTCAAAAGTCAGAATATTAAACTTTATTTTAATTTTTAAATCAAGTTAATTTAATCAATATTTTTTGATTTCAAAGTCAAATTTTGGGAATACAAAGTTGAAAGTTTCACTTTCAAGGTCATATATATACATATATGATATGCACCGCTGAGGCCTGCCAGACCAAAATTATTTTACTAATCATGTTAAAAATTACCACTGTAAGAATTTTAAGCCTTACAAGAGCTAGCTTCGTCAAATGTGCCACTAGCTCTTGGACTATTATGTAACTTAGTTTTTAGGGTAACACAGTACCTACATAATTTAGCTTGGCAAAATCTAATAAAATAAAATGCACGACTGGGGTCGCATGTACTTGCTCTTATGCTAAAATTAACTCTTATGTTAAAGCTTTTTATTCAAGAAAATTAGGAAAATTTTAAAATTTGATATGTTTAAGAAATTTCATAAGGAGTGTAAAAAAATAAAATCTGTTTTTATAATTAATTAAACACCGTTTTAAATTATGTTTTACAAAAAATTAAGTATGCCATTTTATTACTTATATAAACAGGTATTTTTAGAAAAAAATTTTTGAAAATCGTTAGAGCCGTTTTTTAAAAAAATAGTTTTTTATATATAAAAAATTTCTAACATTTTTCAAAAAAAAAAGTTGGTATGCGATTTTGAAGAAATAATTAATTTACACATAAAAACGAAATTTCAAAATTTTTCACTAACCCGTTTTCAAAAAATTGATTTAAAAAAAAAAAATTTTGAAATATTTTTTAAAAACCCAAAAATTATTTTTTTGAAAATTTTCTAAAATTTTAATATTACCTTTACCTTATCGCTTTTGTATAAAAATTTTCGTTGAAATCGGGTTAATCTTGTACGAGATATTCAGAAACCAAAAAAAAAAACGTTCTATGGCAGGTACCATTAATAACGGTACAAAAAATATTATTTTTATTTCAAAAGTTGGCTCTTATGTGAAACACTACACACACAAATTTTAATCAAAATCGTTAGAGCCGTTTTTGAACAAAATTAACTTTTCTATTTCCGTTATATGGCAGGTACCGTTAGTTTTGGTCATAAAAAAAAATCAATTTCCCCTCTAGGGAATCACTAAAAACTGCTAACTACCAAGATTGAAGAAAATCACTTCACTCGTTTAGGCTGTAGCTCGAGGTATATACAGACAGAAAGACAGAATTGCCGGACCCACTTTTTTGGCATTCTCCATCATCGTAATGTCATGTAAAATTGTTATCTCGAGTTCGATTTTTTTTACGAATCCTAAACTTGCCCTATAGTACCTATATCGCAAGTAAAAATCATGTGTGTAATTCTTTTTATAAATTGATCATAAGGCGTTAAGTCAAGAGGAAGACAGAAAACGAAAAGCCATTTTTCTACAGAATTATATTAAATATTTCAAAAATAATTCCCACATTGGTAATTAATCACATTGATATTTCCAAGTTTCTTTTATAAATTAAGCTTTGTTATCAATATGTATAAACAAAGATTTTTCTTGACTTAAAACCTTGGACCAAGTTTATTTATGAAGACTAAATGGCTCTAAAGTGTTAAGTCAACAATTTTTTTTTAAGAACGGTCATTTTCTGGTCAACACCATATGGATATTAAAAAAGATCTTATAGATAATGTTTCTGCATCATTACTTTTTCAAAATAATAATATTCAGAATTACAAACAAAAATTGAAACTTCAATTTCATATTCCTCAAAATTACCTTTTCTGACTTAACACCTTTGTACCCGGCGCCAAAGATTTGTAAGTTCAATTTCAATTTTGAAAACGTTCGGTAATGGGGGATTGAGGCCTTCACCCTAAGGGGAATGAAGTTATTGCATAAGAAGGAAGGTGCTTACTATCAATTCAATTCATGTCTATAATTTGGCATTTTTAATTTTTTTTGAAAAAAATTAGGTATGTATAGATAAAAAGTCATTAAAATACCTAATGCATCTGTTGGAGCAATTAATTATCAACAAATTCCTGCATACCTGCTTACATAATTTTCTTAAATTTTAAAGTTTTTCGTTTTAGGCAATTACCTATGCTTTTTTGTAGTGTTGAAGTGCATTTAATGTTCAAATTGTGAAGCAACAAATTCAAGAAATTTTCAATTCGGGTTTTCAGTAGTTTTGAATTTAAAATTTTCCCTTAAAAATATGCAACGTTTTTCATAAGACCCATAGCGACATAGGCACCATAGAACAAAAAATTGCATAACGAACCTATTTAGAAATTTTAAACTTTTAAATCCAGATAAACTGGAAGGCCCTACAAACATACATACCTACCTTACCTTGGTGTGTCTATAATAAATTATGTAGGTACCTAGGTCATAAAATTTTTAAATCGAGCGAGAGACCGTACATCATACCTTCATAGAGGTCTGAAACCGACTGAGGAAAAAACATTTCAAGGTGTGCGTTTGTATTATTTTCATCAAAGCAGACTGTGGGGGGCGGAGTCAAAATTTAAATCAACGCATACACATACACAACACAATCGATTATTCCTATTAACTATGAACACATTTATGTATTTGGTTTGTTTTTATAAAAAAAATAGTCGCATCGCAACCTGATTGGTTGAATAGCATTGAGTTGTGTTTTTCGGTTGCTTTAGTGGTAGTTAATAAAATGCATCTCTCCAAAACTAGAGTGATAGATATACTTAAAGTATAAAAAAGCGATGAAAAGAATTACAAAAAAATGTTGGGGGTAGGTATCTTTTTCAAGAGATGTCTAGGCTTCTTCTAGGCTAGGACATGGGAGACATTTTATAACAATAGATGTTTGTTGTTGTTAGATATGTTTGAAAAAGGTAGGTAGATGTTTATACGTTAAATCAAATTAATTTTTTGAAATTGATATAGGTACCTAATGGTAAAATAGGAACGGAAAAGCTGTCTATATAATATAGAGAAACTAAATGGGCAGTAGTAGGTACCTTTGTTTTTGATGTTGAGTTTTACTTAACGTCTTCCGTACCTATAGGTATGTACTTGTTTTAAGGGCTTATGAAAGGGCAAGAATACTTGACTATTGGAAATGTAGCATTCATTTTTGAAAATATACCTATATAAAGCTATACAGGGTGTCCGGTAGAAAATGGATAAGCCTAAAATGGCTGATAGGTGTACTTTTGACTGTTCTGAAACCGAATAGAAAAAGTTTCTATCGCAACCAGTTTAGAAAATATTAGCTTTTTTTCGTTCAGTGTACTTTAAATTTCATCATCTTACGTTTTCTTTAACCACAACCACGAATGAATGAATTTTATAAATTTCTTATTTTTATAATTTTCTACAATAATTGGCTCACTACATAAGAAGTTAAAAGTTCTTAAAACTGTTGCATCTTTTCTTTTAAAAAAATTTGAAGTTAGTTTTTCGATGCAAAATGTAAAAAAAAATATTTTATGAAAATTTTCAAACACCTGTGGTTTAAAAAAAATCCATAGGAACGTAGGTGGCCAACTTTTTTAAAAATATGCGCTTCCAAAGGGGATTGCAGAATGGTAAAAGTTTTTATCAAATCTGGAGTTACTAGCAAGTTATTGGTACCAAAGTGCAAAAAAGCCTATTAATTTAATAAATTATTTTCACTGTAGAATCTTAAGTTTTTCACATTGCTACCACAAATGCATGGATTCTATCAGTTTTTTTAATGAGTCATATCTTACAATAATTCTTCTTACACATAACTATTAAAAAAGCGTTATAACCGTTGAACAATGGCTATGAAAAAAATAATTTAACTTTTTTTTAATGCAAAGTAAAAAAAAAAATATTTGTTTGCTCAGTTTAAGCATGGGCATATAATTGTGCATCGGGACAGCTTGTTGTGAGTTTTGACTTTTTAATGATCTCGTTTTAAAGAAAAATTGAGATTTTCGGTCCCGTTGGCCCAATGCAACCTCATCGAAAATGTTGCAATGTTTTCGAATTTTTGTTCAATTCCCAATGTTATTGGGCTACGAAAAACATCCAATATTTGTTAGATGCAATTTAATTTACAGTTAATATTGTGAGCCACTTGTTATTTTATCTTTTAAAAGCGAATTAGCAAACAAATATTTTTTTTTCTACTTTGCATTAAAAAAAAGTTAAATTATTTTTTTATAGTCATTGTTCAACGGTTATAACACTTTTTTTAGTAGTTATGTGTAAGAAGAATTATTGTAAAATATGACTCATTAAAAAAACTGATGGAATACATGCATTTGTGGCAGCAATGTGAAAAACTTAAGATTCTACAGTGAAAATAATTTATTAAATTAATAGGCTTTTTTGCACTTTGGTACCAATAACTTACTAGTAACTCCAGATTTGATAAAAACTTTTACCATTCTGCAATCCCCTTTGGAAGCGCATATTTTTAAAAAAGTTGGCCACCTACGTTCCTATGGATTTTTTTTAAACCACAGGTGTTTGAAAATTTTCATAAAATATTTTTTTTTACATTTTGCATCGAAAAACTAACTTCAAATTTTTTTAAAAGAAAAGATGCAACAGTTTTAAGAACTTTTAACTTCTTATGTAGTGAGCCAATTATTGTAGAAAATTATAAAAATAAGAAATTTATAAAATTCATTCATTCGTGGTTGTGGTTAAAGAAAACGTAAGATGATGAAATTTAAAGTACACTGAACGAAAAAAAGCTAATATTTTCTAAACTGGTTGCGATAGAAACTTTTTCTATTCGGTTTCAGAACAGTCAAAAGTACACCTATCAGCCATTTTAGGCTTATCCATTTTCTACCGGACACCCTGTATATATATATATATATTGCAACTGTTGCAGCCGATTTAAAGGTTAAACCGTGGAGCAAAAATTCTAGATTAGGGTAATAAATTGGCAACAAAATATCTTCAAATTCCTGCGTACTTAAATTTTCAAATTTTCGTTGTGGCGTACCCAGCTTGATGGATGACGTCATCGCAAAATTAGTTTTTCTCCTGTAAGAGAGGATTGGGTAGTGATAGAAAATTTAAAAATAGCTTTTTGCAGAGCAACAAATTCTGTTTACAATTTGGCGTTTTTAGTTTTTTGAAAAAGCGTATGGATAAAAAGTCTCCAAAATATTGCATCTGTTGCAGTCGATTTGAAGGTCAAATCTTGGAGCAACAAATTCAATATTAGAGCAATTAATTAGCAACAAATTATCACTAAAATCCTGCATACTCAGATTTTGGAAACTAGGGGGTGTGGGTGCTATCTTGACGTCAAGATAGCACCCACACCCTTTCTATCTCTTTAGAGGGGGAAGGGGTGGAGCAACAAATTATTGCATAGTTATTTTTTTAATGTTTAGGTTTTTCTTGGTGTGGGTGCTATCTTGACGTTTTGATATGTTCCACAAGTTCCACAATGCATTTTGGACATGAAGGAGATGGATTTAAAAGTTGAATGAGACCTTTAGAGCAACTTATTAGCAACTAATTAGCAACAAATTATTGCATAGTTATTTTTTTTTAATTTTTAGGTTTTTCTTGGTGTGGGTGCTATCTTGACGTTTTGATTTGTTCCACAAGTTCCACAATGCATTTTGGACATGAAGGAGATGGATTTAAAAGTTGAATGAGACCTTTAGAGCAACTAATTAGCAACTAATTAGCAACAAATTATTGCATAGTTATTTTTTTTAATTTTTAGGTTTTTCTTGGTGTGGGTGCTATCTTGACGTTTTGATATGTTCCACAAGTTCCACAATGCATTTTGGACATGAAGGAGATGGATTTAAAAGTTGAATGAGACCTTTTTGAAAAGGTGCTGAGAGGCCCTTTAATTTGATATCATTTAAATATAAATTTTGAGGAATTTAGCTTTTTTGAGAAAATTTTTGAAGTGCATTTCAAGGTCAAATCTTGGAGCAACAAATTCAAGATTGGAGCAACTAATTAGCAACAAATTAGCAACAAATTACTGCGTACTCAGTTTTTTGAAATGTTGGGTTTTTAATGGGTGTGGGTGTGGGTGCTATCTTGACGTCAAGATAGCACCCACACCCTTTCCATCAATTTTGAGGGGGAAGGAGTGGAGCAACAAATTCGAGATTAGAGCAACTAATTAGCAACAAATTAGCAAAAAATTACTGCATACTCAGATTTTGGAAATTCGGGGGTGTGAGTGCTATCTTGACGGACCTTAGGTTAGGTTAGGTTGAACGGGGTGATAACCTGACAAGTCGAGTTATCCCACTCGGATCTCGATGGATCCATTGTGATCCCCAGGGTTAGGGTGGGCAGGAGTGAGGATGGGTAAGGGAAGGGTTTATTGGGAATTAGGTGTTGGGATTAGTGTTAGGGGCCTCCCTGAACCATCCTGAAATTTGGATAAATTTCATTATGTTTTTCAGTGGCAAGGACGAGACGTCATCTAACTCATCGAAGAAGTAATCTCCGAGAGTTGTTTTCCTACTTTTTGCTAAACAAGGGCAATCACAAAGGAAGTGGTATGAGCCCTCCTCCGCCTCTTCGTCTTGACACCCTCTACATAAGTCTGATGAGACAATGCCCATTCTACTCATGTGGGTTCCCATTGAGTTGTGACCTGTAAGGATACCAATCAATAGGGACAACTGAGGCCTGCTTAGCTTAAGTATGGTTTCAGTTTTATTCTTAGAAATGGTCGGCCACAGATTTCTTGAAACACGACAGGTTACAAGAGCTGACCATCTGTCGTTTGCAGAGTTCAAGAAGCTTTGCTTTATTCTTCTATTTTCGTGCTCCATTGGCATAAGCACCCATGAAACGGTTTGGCACGGATCAAGTGTTGATCCTGTTTTGGCCAATTCATCTGCCCTTTCATTCCCCTGTATATCACGATGTCCTGGGACCCATCGAAGAGTAACTATGTTCGTTATGTTTAGGGACCTTAGTGTATTACGACACTGGTCAACTAGTTTGGACTTCGTGACAATAGAGGAGATGGCTTTAATTGCTGCCTGGCTGTCTATAAAGATATCAATATTTTTGTTCTTTAAATTGAGTGCGGAGAGTATGTTAGCTGCTTTGCAAACTGCAAAAACTTCCGCTTGAAAAACACTACAGAAGTCAGGGAGTTTCAGTGATTTGTTTATGGGAGGGATGCCTGACACTACGCCTAGGTATGTTTTAGACCCGTCAGTTAAAACCTGGACATGATCTGCAATAATGACCCTGTTTGACTCCCAGAGTTCCCTTGTAGGGAAGTCTGTCAGCGCTACTGGGTTGAAATCATTGAATGGAAGAGTATAGTCAGTTTGAATGTTACTTGCAACATAGTTCATTATTATTTTATGACCCAAGTGGCCCCCTTTCCAGTTCTTGCCCTCCTTTAAACGAAGGGCACTTATGGCCGCCGATTCTTTTGTAAAAAGGTCGATCAGGGCAAGTGAAAGGAATGTTTCTAGGGCTAATGTGGGTGTAGTTCTCATGGCACTAGTGGTACCTATACACGCGAGTCTCTGAATTTTGGTCATAGTTTTAAGGTTGACTGTTTTATCTAGGGCTGGCCACCAGACCAGGCATGCATACGTCAGAATTGGCTTTATAATGGCTGTATACATCCAATGAATCGTTTTGGGATTGGGCCCCCATTTTTTTACCAAAAATTCTACTACAGGTGTAAAAGGCAATAGAGGCTTTCTTTTCACGTTCTTTTATTTTTTCTTTCCAATTAAGTTTTCTATCGATTATCAACCCAAGATATTTAGCTTTGCCTGTAATGGTGAGAGGAGTCCCATTTATTGTGGGAGGGTTATTATTTGGGATATTTCTTTTCCTAGTAAATAATACTAGTTCTGTTTTAAGTGGGTTTACATTGAGACCGCAGCCTGTGACCCAGTTGTTGAGCTTGTTAAGGGTTGTTTGAAGAAGATCTCGCAGGGTCGGAACAAATTTTCCCGAGGCCATGATGATAATGTCGTCGGCATAAGCCACAACTTTTACACCGTTTTGGCTAAGCTTGGTTAAGATCTGGTTAACAACTAAGAGCCAGAGCAGGAGTGACAGGACTCCTCTTTGTGGAGTGCCCCTACAAGTTCTTACCTTCAGCTTGCTGCTACCCATTTCTGCATTTACAAGTCTAGTTTGAAGCATCGAATCAATCCAGTTTGACAGATTTGAATCGACACCGCTCGTGTCCAGGGCTTGCCGTATGGCTGCATTTTCAACATTGTTGAAGGCCCCTTCAATATCCAGGAATGCTCCCAGAGTGAATTCCTTGTGGTGGATTGAATGCTCAATCGTACCCACAACTTCATGTAATGCTGTCTCAACAGATTTGCCCTTCATATATGCATGTTGGGCCTGTGAGAGAACATTGTCGTCGAGTTTAAACCGAATGTGCGTTTCAATTAGTCTTTCTAAGGTCTTTAAAAGAAAGGAAGATAGGCTTATCGGCCTGAAGTCTTTAGGTTCCGTGTGGGATGGCTTTCCAGCTTTGGGAATGAAGATTACTTTAACTTCTCTCCAGCTAGAGGAAACATAAGTTGTGTTTAAACAACCTCTAAAAATGTCCGTAAGTATTGGGAATAACAAGTCTTTAGAGCCTTGTAACATGATTGGAATTATTCCATCAGGCCCTGGAGACTTGAAAGCTGAGAAAGAATCAATGGCCCATGCCACTTTTCTGTTGTCTACTATTTGGGTACCTATATTGTTAATATTATATTGGGACCATTTTCATCAAGAGTTGTGAACTTGTCACAGCCTGGGAAATGAGTGCGCATAAGTAGTTCGATAGTTTCAGAGCTAGATTCTGTCCAGGTTTCATCTGGGCATTTTAGGAAGCCCGGAGGGGAATGAACCTTTGACATAACTTATCTAAGCCTAGCTGCATCGTTAGTGGACTCGATGTCGGTGCAGAATTGCCGCCAGGCTGCTCTTTTGGCATAGGTAGTTCGGTTTTTATATGCGTTTTTGCTGATTTTGAAAAGATCCCAATCAGCTGGATTGTTACTGTTTTTAGCTCTGTTGTAAAGCCTCCTAGAATGTAGCCTCAAAATGGAAAGATCGTTTGATCACCATACTGGGTTGAGCTTTCTTTTAGCTTTGGGCAAGGGGCAAGAGCTTTCGTACGCTTTAATTATATCTGATGTAAATTCAATTACAAGTTTTTCTATAGCTGAGCTGTCTAACAGGGGTTAACTAACATATTCGCCCAACGATGAGACCTTAATTTTATTACTATAGGCTTTGCAGTTAGTTTTCCTAGGATTTCTAAGGGGTTTTGGGCTTACAGCATCATGCCTTATTTGGAATGTTAACATTCTATGGTCTGAGAATGTAACATTACTTGACACTTTCCAGTTACTTATCTCAATAGAGTTAGAGTTCGTGGAAAGTGTCACGTCTAGTAGGTACTTCTTTTCTGATTCTTGTAATGAAGGTGGGTTCATTACCTCTGTTGTGTATCACCATATTGTTTTTAATAATAATTTCAAAAAGTGACTCAACTCTTGTGTTTGTATCTGTACTGCCCCATTGCAGATGGTGGGCATTTGCATCACAGCCTGCCAGAAGATCCCAACCTTTCTTACCAACTTCTGCTACCAACTCGGTGAACGCTGCTGATGGTGGAGGCCCCGGTGAATCACCTGGCATGTAGACGGATGTTATGATCAGGGGCTGGGCCCCGTCTCTTTCACATTTGGCCGTCGTCATATCTGCGCTACAATGGGGGGATAGAAGAAAAAGATTTAAGATTTTTTTCGCTACTATACATGTACGATAGTTACCTTCAGTAGGCCCTTTTTTGCAATAAATAATGAAATCTTTGGATTTAAGTCCGCAGATGTTACCGCTGGCTCTTGCACCACGGCTCTTGCACCAGGGCGATGTCTATATTATTTTTTGACATAAATGAGGTTAGGGTGGCAGATGCCAACTTGCTGTGTTGCAGATTGAGTTGCAACACTTTCATGGTTTTGTTTTTAATTATTGTTGTTGTTATTTTGCAAGTTGGCTGCCGTTACCGGTCTCACCTTTACCGCATTTATGCCAAATCTCAAAAGGAAGTCTAAAGATGGTAGCATAGCCATGGTTTCATGGTTTAGCATGATAATTGCTTCCCGACCTGATTTCGTAGGTGCCTCCATTTGCATGACCTTCCAGTCTGCACTGGGGAGGCTTGGGTTTTGTGCTCTTAAATACCTTTCAAGGGTGGTCTCGTCGATATTGGGGCCCGGTACATTAATACGGACTTTGGGTCTGGTGGGAAGGTCATCTTTAAGAGCAACGCTAAGCGTAACTCCGTCCAATAACCCCTTCATACAGCCCACTTTATCTGTGAGCCAGTTCAGGGTAGGTTCACCGCAACAGGCAAGAACCTTGAAGCCTTTTATTGTCGATAGTGGCCCGAAGGTTGGAACGAAACCTGTGGAGGCAAGTATCTCTTCGTCGACGAATTCAGGAATCTTAACCTCCACTTGTGACCACTGTTCATTGGTTAGTTTCCCTTCTGGGCTCCCTGCATTAATAACTGCCGCCTGAATGTTCACTGGTGTTTGAGCACTATTTGCCGACTTATATTTTTTGGGGTCAGTTGCTTTCGGGGACGACGTGTCGTTTTGCCTACCCCTCTTTTGGCGATTGCTTTCACCAGCATCTTGGACCCTAGAGTGTTTGGGACCGTTTTCCGGTATCACCCTTGGGTTGCTGGCTGCAGGTACTGTAGAGGCGCGATGTTGTTCATTTTTCTTATCTTTTGTGTCGATTGGGGCTTCGTTTTTTGCTTCGAACTTCGCAAGAAGTTTGCGGGCCCAACTCAGTCGTTTCCAATCTCGTAGACACAATTTCTTCTGGTCACCACTGCCATATCTTCGTACGGTTCTCCTCGCATTATCGATCTTTTTGAGATCTGGAGTTGGCTCCCCTACCTTATTCTGCTTACTTGGATGCACCTTTCCTTTATGAGTCGATATAGGCCCTTTTGGGCATCGCTTTTCGGGTCCGGTGTTTCTCAGCACCTTTGTGGGGTCTGAGCCATCCTTACAGACTTTGGTAGGTTCACTATTCCTTTTGTCCGGAGTCGACGTAACTTTGACTCCTGTCAAGGACAGGGTGTTGGCCAAAGTTTTGTCTAGTGGATTGTCAATGTCCATGCCCATCGTAGGATTTTCTGTCACTGTGACATCTGCGTCCGAGCTGTCTGAACTGGGTAGGGATTGAAAGTCGTCGTCATTGAGAATACGATTCTCTTCATCTGAAGACATCTCTCTCTCCCCAGTTCCCACAGCTTCGTCCTCAGTGTTGGTGAGGTTCATAAGATACGCAGAGAATATCTCATCAACCCCACCGACACACAGTGGTGCCATTCTTCGTTTTTGGCGACAAAATTCATTTGCACGGCCATTTCTGGATGAAAAGTCATGAAATTTGGTACACTGAATGATTATAGTATGGAGAATACGAAAAGGCTGCCAACTTTTTTTTATTCAAAATGGCGGCTCCAAAATGGCGGAAAGAATGAGCGTTAAAATAGAATTCTCATTTTCAAAACAGTATATAAGCTAGAAATTGGGCTAAATTCATAACAAAAAGGTGTTAGATTTAAGATTTAGGACTCATAGATTAATATTCATTACAAAAAAAAATCAAAAAATTTGAAAATAAAGAACAAAAAATGCCAATTTAGTAAAACACGCTTTAAGACCTCTAATTACGCTATTTCATGCATTTTTTTTAAATTTATCACAATTTTGAGATCTCTTCCATTTATGTTTCATAAGAAAATTGAAAATATTGGGGTTATATGGTTGCCAACTATGTTTTTAAGTAAATATAAGAAAACATGATATAATGAAAAGTTTCAATGTTCAATAAAACTGAGAATTTATTTTTTCCGTAAACCAAAATATACTTTTCTAATAGATTTTAGCGCTTTAAATTCAAATCCGGAGTCAAAAAACGTCACGTTTTTGAGATATAAGCAGATCAAAATTAATTTATATCTTCGAAACGTGACGTCATAGATTTTTTTTGACTCCGGATTTGATTTAAAACGCTAAAATCTATTAGAAAAGTATATTTTGGTTTAAGGAAAAAATAAATTCTCAGTTTTATTGAACATTGAAACTTTTCATTATATCATGTTTTCTTATATTTACTTAAAAACATAGTTGGCAACCATACAACCCCAATATTTTCAATTTTCTTATGAAACATAAATAGAAGAGATCTCAAAATTGTGATAAATTTAAAAAAAATGCATGAAATAGCGTAATTAGAGGTCTTAAAGCGTGTTTTACTAAATTGGAATTTTTGTACTTTGTTTTCAAATTTTTTGATTTTTTTTGTAATGAATATTAATCTATGAGTCCTAAATCTTAAATCTAACACCTTTTTGACATGAATTTAGCCCAATTTCTAGCTTATATACTGTTTCGAAAATGAGAATTCTATTTTAACGCTCATTCTTTCCGCCATTTTGGAGCCGCCATTTTGAATAAAAAAAAGTTGGCAGCCTTTTCGTATTCTCCATACTATAATCATTCAGTGTACCAAATTTCATGACTTTTCATCCAGAAATGGCCGTGCAAATGAATTTTGTCGCCAAAAACGAAGAATGGCACCACTGTGCGACAGTAGGCCTGCTACAGGATGGAGTGCCATTAGTTTCTTGTTGCTTTATATTTTTGTTTGTTGTCACTGGCGACTTAGTTTTATTCAAAACCAAGCCCTCGCCGGCAGCCGTGACCTCTGCCGACACTTGAGTGAATATCCCCACTCGATTTTTATCTTCTTCTAGAACTTTATCCATAATTGGTCATTATTTAGATAACATCTCTGTTTTTTGGTTTTCTTAGTTTGTTTGGTCCTACAGCTGGGTTGCTGGAGTGCCAAACGTAAGCCCCCCCACCACGACAAGGTGAAAACGGGGGAGGGGGGATGCGCACACTAATTAAGGGTTGGCTTAGGTAGATTAACCCTGCTAATTATTTCTGGTTTTATTACCACGGGGTAATAAAACTTATGAAAATCCTCGCAAGCAAAACTTTTTGCGGGTAGATTTGGGGTTTTTTGTGAAGTGTTTTAAAACTATCCGCTGCACGTCTGTCTGCTTCGAATGTCTGTTTGAAACTGATAATAAACACGCCTTGCCGAATGATTTGTACATTCGATAGTACTGCAAAAGTTTCTCCAAGAGCTTTGTTTGGCTCGTTGAGTTTCCGTATGAAATTTTCTTTGACGTTTAGCACGGTTAGAAAGTTTTCTTATCTTATGTTACTGAGCTCAACGGTTCGCCAAAGTGGTTTGTTGTTTTTCTTCGTCGTGGTAATGAGAAGCTTTTGTCCAGTGCATCGCGTAAAATTCCTCTGAACTCCTCTGTCAATTTGTTAGGCCATTTGGGTTCAGATTATTATCAGTCCTCAGAGTGACTAATGTTCTTAACTATTTCACTATTGAAGACATGCCAATCGGTACGCCTATTATTCCTAAAGGGCTTATAGTGCCGAGCAGCATCAGGGATATAGAGTTCTATTAGATTTCATCTAAAACCTTCCATTGTTCTAATAGGCAAGTATCTGAATTATTCGTCAAGGTAATATCGAGAACCTCTTCACGTGTTTTTGTAACAAAGGTAGGGGTGTTGCCTCTGTTAGCTACCACCAAGTTGTTCTCGATAATATATTCGAAGAGGGACTCGCCCCTGGTATTGATGTCAGTGCTTCCCCATTGCACATGGTGTGAATTAGAATCACAACCTAAAATAATATCAAATTTGTTCTTACTTGCTAAAGATACCAACGTTTTAGTGATATCTGCTGGTGGTCCTTCTATGTTATCGTATAGGAGTGTAAAGATTTGTGTATCAATCTTCAACTTCGGTGCCATCCTTAGTTCTCTCGTTCTAAACCACTTCCCACTCTTTGCTCACTATTCAGAGATAGGATATATCTCTCAAGCCGTTCGCTGGGAAGGGCCGGGCCTTTTATTAACAGCCTACCTAGAGGTCTGTTGAGGTCTTAAATCTCCTTTACGTCGATGAGACGTAGGTCGGCGCCTTGCCATGGAGCTGACGTTCTCTTGATGAACTCACGAACCCATTCGAGAGTCACGTCGTTCTCGCAGCTCATCATCTTGAAATCATGGACAGTCGTGAGGTTACCGAAGAGTGGAACAGTCCAGCTCTTGACGATGACCCCATTGACCTCCTCCAGGATTCTTAGTTCAAGGATCTGCCATTCATCCTCAGTCAGCTTGCGTGTGGGCTTACCATAATCAGCTATAGCGACTTAGTGGCCTTTTACGCTAGCTCGGGAGATCTTTAACCTCTTCTTCGATTGGGCGAAGAGTTGGTTGGTGAATCGACGTCCTTCCTACCTCTTTTGGAAGTGCTTGGCACGTCCGTGATTTCTTGCTCTGCCGCTGCACGCAAACGCTGTTTTGATTTGTCCAGTGCAATTCGCTCTTTTGCCGTAAGGGACTCAGGAGTCCTTTTGGCAAAGCGTACAACGTTCAAACAAAACGTTATACAGTACCTTGCCATATTATTAGGCCCAAGCGAAAAAAAAAACAATTTTTTGCTTCATGTTGCTGATTTTTTAAAGTTGTTGTGGAAATATCTTAATTTTTTTGTGTGTCATTTACTTGCACTTATCATGTACATGCGGATTGACTTAAAAAAGTTAAAGAATTCATAAATTTTGATATTAAATAACGTGTAAAAGGGAATAAGCTCCAAAAGAAAATTTCTATGGAATTCATGATCGGAAAATTTCCAGACGGGTCCAATACTTAAATTTTTGTATCGAGGAATAACGTGACCTTCTTAACTTTATGGCAAAAGCCCCATCTTGCATAAATATTGAACTCTGATCGTCTGGTTATTAAGTAATGTTCTCAGATTCGGGGTAGTTTTTTCCTTCAACGAGCAGAGCTATTCACAGTATGTTTCCAACTTTTTTTAAGTCAATCCGTATCTACATGATGAGTGTAAGTAAATGAGACAAAAAAAACTAAGATATTTCGACAAAAAGTTTAAAAATTCAGCAACATGAAAAATTGTATTTTTTTTTCGCTTGGGCCTAATAATATGGCAAGGTACTGTAGCTTACTTTCAAAATTTTTTTGAATTTTTTCTTAAGTGCAGTTATTCTTAAATTAATCTCATCTATCTATAAACAAAATCAATTCTCTACGACTTCGCGTTTAGATTTTAGCCCACATTTCATCTTTCCGTTTTACTTCGTTTACCCTATAAAATGACGAATTTTTTTAAAATCCTTCATTTGGATTAAGCTTTAGGTTATTATCTCTCAAAAAAGCTATAGAAGATTTTTGTATGTATCTCTAAATTCATTTTTAATTTTGAATTGAAATTTTTTGCCGCACTGCGAAAGTGCGAGATTGTAACCTTAGAAAATGGCGTCACTTTTTTGTGGTGGCTGCCATGTTTCATCGATTTATAAGACGTTATCACGTCAAAAAATAAAAATTTTAGTCTAACTAAGAAACAAACCGATGTCTTTCAGGTCGTTCTAAAACAACGAACATTTTATCATGTTTTGTTCTCTCTTAATTACAAGTTCACAAATTTGGAAATTATGGGGATAAAGATAAATTTATTTCATTCAATTATCTTTAAAAGTGTGAAAGTTATGCACCGTTTTGTAAACGATAACCCGATTTTTACGTGGTCTACTCGGTCTTAAATTGAACTTGACAGACGTTTTCAACAACGACAAAAAGAGCAGATTGTTCTGTTTGAGAATTTGGATCGATACAATTTAGTTTTATAGAAACGAAACTTTTTATTTCATTTAGAGCCATTTGCTGAATCGAAACTTAAATAATTTATGTCGAACATAAGCTCTTATTCTCTACTTTTTCCTCTGTGTAAAATGTCACATAAGGATTTATGTAGAACCTAAATGCTTAAGTTTCGATTCAGCAAACGGCTCTTACATTGTAATCGGTAACCCAAAAATTATTTTCTTCATTATTCAATTTAATTTTAAATTTCTTGATTAAACTAATAGTCTAAGATCCCGCCATAGGACGACCTACCCTCATCGTTATACCAGTTGAGAGTTATATTTTCTGAAAGCTAGTGTCTAAGGAAATAAATTGCACATGGGTTGCCTAGCGATATCCTGTCAAGGCATAGGGTTGCCAGGCCTTAAAGTTAATTTTTGCAAATTTTTGAATACGCGACCCTGCTTATATGGCAAGCCTAAGAGTTATAAAAAAAATATAATGTCATAGGAAATTTAATTTAAAAATTTTAATTTTCAGGATTTTTTTAAATTTGAAGTTTGAGTAGGGTAAACAAAGGTGAATTTAGAAAAAGGGCAAAAATCTATTATCTAAACAAAACGTGATAAAAATAAAATTGAAATTGGAATCGATAGATATTATAAATATATGAAAGCCACACATACAAATAAAAAATGTAAAAAATCTACAACTCGAGATATAGTCTTTTTAGAGTCATGGCACTCAAATTTGGTATTTCAGAAATAATTCACCAAAAATCAGAATGAAAGATTTTTTAAATAATTTGTATGTGATAAATTAGGAAAAATAAAATAACTTGACACGTATCTGTCAAATTTTTAATTTAACTTACCGTTTTTGCGGGGGGATTTTTTGAAGAAGTCCTTATTTTCGTATTTCAATATACTAAAGGAAAAAATCCCGTCATAGGACGACCTATCCACCTCGTTATACCAGTTGAAAGCTATATTTTCCTAAGGGTAGTGTCTAAAGAAACAGTTTGCACATGGGTTGCCTGGCGACATCCTGTCAAGGCATAGGGTTGCGACGCTTTAAAGTTCATTTTTTGAGTTTTTTCGACCACACCACCCTGCTTATATGGGAAGTGTTAGAGGTGTAAAAAAAAATTATGTTAGAGAAAATTACATTTAAAAATTTGTATATTCAGGATTTTTAGAAATTTGACATTTTAGAAGGGGAAACTGAAATAAATTTAAAAAAAGGTCAAAAAGCTATATCCTTAACAAAGAGTGGTAGAAAAAAGATTGATACTGGAATCGATAGATATTGTTAAATTATATAAGTCACACATACAAACCAAAAATGTAAAAAATCTGCTACTCGAGATATGGACGTTTAAAAGTCAAAACCGTGAAATTCGATGTTTGAGAAATAATTCACCAAAAATCAGCACGAAAGGTATTTGAAATAATGTTTATGTTATTAGAGAGCAAAAACAAAATAATTTGACACGTATCTGCCAAATTTTTTATTTGACTTTGTTTTTGGCTCCTGTGTATTTTAGAAGAATTACAGATTTTTACAATTCAATTAATCAAAACAGAGAGGCAGCTTCAAATACCTTGCAGGTGTCAACCACAGTTTTGAGTGATTCATTTTTTCCATCCAGAAGCTTAAGCTGCAGGTTCTTATCTGAGATGCCAATTATGATGCGGTCTCTTAACATCCGTTCTTCATATGAAGCACCGCAAAGACATTTGAATTCACAGTATTGAATTTGCTTACGCAATTCAGTCTCGAATTGAGCAAACGGTTGTTTTTCTCGTTGGATGATGGTATTATACTTAAATGACTCCATTGTCACATTTTTTAACGGAACACAATAATCATCGAAAGCTTGTAAAACATCATTTAATGTTCTTTCGTTATTAGGTGGTTCCTGTTCGTCTTCTGAAACCTCTACACGATCCTCGTTGCCAGCACAAGGTCCAATCAACCATAGAAAATTAGCAATTTTCGTTTGCTCACATTCGCCCATCTTACCATTTGCCATCATGAACATGAGAAATGTTCTCTCCCACATAGGCCAATCTTTGACAAGGTTGGAGCAGTCCAGCTCAATTGGTAATCTCGTGTTCGCCATGTTGACTTCTGACAAAATGTAAAAGTGCTGTACTTCTATTAAATAAAACAATGGCTTATTTAAGGTTTTATATTTTATTGTGATGTACGTGTGCACAGTGGGTCCCGCCATAGGTCAAAAATAAAAAAAGTAAATGTCAATTTTTTAAAATCCAATGATTAAACAACGTTCTACAATCTCCCATCGAACCAAAACCAAAAAAAAAATGGACGGTTACCCTTTT
Organism: Episyrphus balteatus; assembly: GCF_945859705.1. NCBI lineage: Eukaryota > Metazoa > Arthropoda > Insecta > Diptera > Syrphidae > Episyrphus > Episyrphus balteatus. The sequence goes on from NC_079134.1 coordinate 82,141,023, forward strand.
TTTCATTTCTTAATAGCCATTCAAAGTCGGTATATAAAAAAACGTACAGTTTTTTTTATCGCTGCAGTTATAAGTTGTGAACTTGCGATAGTGATAGCGGGTGTTAAAAATTGTGAACAGTATTAAATTGTTATGGATATTTAACGAGAAGGTTAATACTTTCTAAAAACATAAATTATATTGTTAAATAACATTAAGGCTAATTGTAATGGGGCTCGTTAACGAAGCAATTTTAACCATTTTTATTTAGCTCAATTTTCATTAAATTAGAGATTTAGTTGGTTTGCCTTCGAGTGCCCTCTACAATTTAAGTTCTCAAATGAAGAATACCGTTCTACCTTTCGAAATAATAGCACCGTTTTTTCCCCTTTTTTCCCCTTTTCGAGTAATACGAGTTTAAATGACGATACACGGAGAAAAAAAAATTACAACGTAAGACTAAAAAAATTCCTTTTTGGCACTATTATTTTTATAAAAGACTGAACTAGAGGGTAAGGGTAAAGTGCTCGACTGACAGGCAGGTCTATTTCCGGCATTACCCATTTTTTTATATTTTTCTTGAAAATAACCAAAATTTTAAAAAACTGACTTGATGCATTTTTTTGCAATAATAAATCATATAAAATGATAATACAGGTGTTTCATTAAAAAAAATGGTCATTATATTTTTGACCGCACTTTGTATGGGAGGTGACCCACTGTGGTGTGGTTTGGAGGTCAAACACTAACTGAATTTACATTGATCTAGATGAGCTCTTAGCAAATTGATGGGGTTACCAGCATTAAATTATTAGTACATTTATTACATAAAGTATTAGTACATTTATGACATAAATTATAAGTAATATTAATATATGTACAGTGCTTGGTTCTTCATTGATGCTATTGGCTTGGGTGTTGCTGTCTTTGTTGGTTGTGATTTTAGGGTCATTGCTGTATAGCTCAGTGCTGGCCGGGTAATGATACATGCTGACTTAGCAGCAAACCCTTGGTGAGAATTGTTCTCCGCCAGCACCTTATTCCTTTCGGTAAGCCTAGCTTTCAGTGTCGGGCCTCCTTTGAAGCTAGCTGGATGTCCTTCCTTCTTACAGTTGGCGCACCATACATCCGATCCGGTGTTTTCCTTCCTCGTACATTATCCTGGTTCATGGTCTTCTTTGCACTTAACGCAGTTTATGGCAACGTGACCGAAACGTTGGCAGTTTCGGCATTGAATCCGGTGGTTCATTATCAAGGTCTTGGAGTAGACCTCGGCGATATCACAGCTCTTACTTAGTTCTACCACGAAGTAGTTAGTTAGGTTAAATGGGCTGACAGTTGATCTTGTTACCGTCACACTTAGATCAATGTAGATCCCTTGTGATACCCTGAAGTATTGTAACTTCCTGAAAAAGTGATAACCTATGAATGCTATGGTTGTTCGAGCCATTTGGAGGACTTTACAAAGTTCAGTAGGCTATTGCCTGAAAGTTCCGAAAGTTCTTCTAATTCATTAAAGAAGTAGTTTCCTAAGAATTTTTTCCTAGTGCGACAGAGTGCTGGGCAGTGACAGAGGAAGTGAACAGTGTTTTCCTGTTCGTCCTCATTGCCGCAGCCTCTGCATAGATCATCCGTACTAAGCCCCATTTTCTTTTTGTGGTATCCTAGTAGGTTATGTCCCGTTAAGATGCCTATTAGTGATCTTAAGGAAGGTTTACTAAGTAGTAAGATCTTGTTTGATTTTTTCTCGTCGAAGTTCGGCCATAGTTTCCTGGTGTGACCGCAGGATTCTAGGAGGTTCCATCTTTCATTTGTTTTTTGTGAAATATTGTTGACAATATTTCGTTTTATTTCACATTGTGGGATTCTGATGTTATGGTCTATGAGAGAGGGATCAAGAACTGAGCCCTCCCTTGCAAGCTCATCCGCTTTTTCGTTGCCGAACACATCACTGTGGCCGGGAACCCAGCAGAGTCTTACATTATGCTGCATACCAAGAACCCTAAGCTCTTCGCGACAGCAAGAAACAAGCTTTGACTTGATTAAGGTGGCAGAAATCGCTTTTATTGCCGCTTGGCTATCAATGAAAAAGGTGATGTCAGCAGGTGATATCGCCATCATGGATATTTGTTTAGCAGCATTTTTCACTGCCAATATCTCGGCTTGGAAGACACTGCTGTGATCGGGGAGCCTGAAAGAACTGGCAAGGTTAAGGTTTTCTGAGTAAAAACCTGCACCAACCCCAGTATTCATTTTCGAACCATCAGTAAAGATGGTGATAGTCGACTCATTTGAGAAAGGTACACTATTTTCCCAATCTTGTCTGTTTGGGAAACTGACATTAAAAGACTTGTTGAAGTCTAAGTAAGGGGTCATGTAATCTGTACTTACGTTGTTGCCAACATAGTTAGAAAGGATCGTAGTGTGGCCGTTTTGACTAGTATTCCAAATGTTGGTTTGACTGAGTCGTAGGGCGCTGTTTGCTGCTAATTCTTGTACAAATAGATCTAAGGGAGTGAGATTAAGGATTGCTTCCAGCCCTGCGGTTGGAGTGGACCTCATCACCCCCGTAGTGCTAATGCATGCTGTTCTCTGTACTTTGGTTAGGGTCTTCAAGTTCGTGGATTTCTCCAGAGCTTGCCACCAGACTAAGCTGCCATAAGTCAGAATGGGTCTGACAATGGCGGTATACATCCACATGATTATTTTAGGATTTGGTCCCCAGTTTCTGCCAAGAATTCGATTGCATGAGTAAAGTGCAAACGTGGCTTTCTTATATCTTTCTTGAGTGTTTGGACCCCAGTTAAGTTTCTTATCCAAGATCACTCCGAGATATTTCGCTTTATCCGAAATCTTAAGTGTGGTGCCATCAATTTTTGGCACTGCAAAAGGAGGAATTTTCCTTCTGTTTGTGAAAAGTACCATTTCTGTTTTAAGGGGGTTTACTTTGAGACCGCATCTCCTGGTCCATTTACTGACCTTGGATAATGCGCTTTCTAATTGTTCGCTTACAGTGGTTAGGTATTTACCTGTCGCTAGAAGAGCTAGATCGTCTGCGTAGGCTATAACCTTGACACCGCTGTTATTCAGTTTGATTAGAATCTCATTCATCACCAAAATCCAAAGAAGAGGTGATAAAATACCGCCTTGCGGAGTTCCTCTAGATGCGTACATTTTTATATGTGACCCACCTAATTCACTATTTATTTGTCTGTTTTTCAACATGCACACGATCCATTTTATGACCGTGTCTTCTATTTTAAGATCAGTGAGTGCTTTTTCAATTGCACTATTATGAACATTATTGAATGCTCCTTCTATGTCTAGAAATGCTGCGAGGGTATATTCTTTAACCACAAGTGACTTTTCTATTGTTCTGACTGCACAGTGTAAGGCTGTTTCTACACTTCTACCTTTTGTGTATGCATGCTGAAAGGGTGATATAGTCTCCGGTCTTAAATAACTGCGGATATGTATATCGATTAATCTTTCAAGAGTTTTGAGTGTAAAAGAAGTTAGACTGATAGGTCTGAAATCTTTTGGTTCTGTGTAACTGGATTTACCAGCTTTAGGTATAAAGACAACTTTGACTTCACGCCATGTTTTAGGGACATATCCCAGTTGTAGGCTATTTTGGAATATTGAGATCAGGTATGGAATAATGAATTCACTACTTTTTTGCAGCATCAAGGGGAAGACGCCGTCTAGGCCTGGAGATTTATAAGGAGAGAAGGAGTTGATGGCCCAGATCAACTTTTCTTTCGTAATAATTTCTCTAGGAATTTCACAAAATGAGTGCAAAGAGTTTGTGGAAACATTTTCCAATTCAGAGTTACTACCTGGGAAGTGAGCTTGCACCAGGAGTTTTAAGCTGTCTTGACAAGATTCAGTCCATTGGTTATCAGGCCCTTTTAGGGAGCCTATAGGAGTGACTGTTTTGGAGAGGATCTTCCTTAGTCTTGCCGAATGATTTGTACATTCGATAGTACTACAAAAGTTTCTCCAAGAACAGCGTTTGGCTCGTTGAGTTTCTGTCTTAAATTTTCTTTGACTGGTTTTGTAGGATTCCCAATCACTTTCAGCTCTAGTGCGTTTAGCACGATTGAAAAGTTTTCTAGTTTCTTTTCTTAAGTTACTGAGCTCAACTGTCCACCAGGGTGGTTTGTTGTTTTTCTTCGTCGCGGTAATAAGAGGACAACTTTTGTCCAATGCATCGCGTAGAATTCCTGTGAATTCCTCTGTCAATTTATCTAAGCCATTTGGGTCTAGATTATTATCAGTCCTCAGGGGACTGAGGTTCTTAACTATTTCCCTATTGAATACCTGCCAATCGGTACGCCTATTATTCCTAAAGGGCTTATTGTGCCTATCAGCATCAGGGATATAAAATTCTATTAGCCTATGATCGGAAAAAGAGATTTCATCTAAAACCTTCCATTTTTCTAATAGGCAAGTGTCTGAGTTATTCGTCAAAGTAATATCAAGAACCTCTTCACGTGTTTTTGTAACAAAGGTGGGGGTGTTGCCTCTGTTAGCTACCACAAGGTTATTTTCGATAATATACTCAAAGAGGGACTCGCCCCTAGTATTTATGTCAGTGCTACCCCATTGCACATGATGTGAATTAGAATCACAACCTAAAATGATATCAAATTTGTTCTTACTTGCAAAAGATATCAACGTTTTAGTGATATCTGCCGGTGGTCCTTCTATGCTATCATACGGCATGTAGGTGGAAGATAAGATGAGCGTTGGAAGCCCATCGCGTTCCAGTTTAACCGTAGTCTGGTCAATGTTGCTGTAAGTAGTTAGAAGAAAAAGATTAAACTGTTTCTTAGCTACTATGCATGTTCTAGGGTTACTATTTTGACTGTCAAGATTTGACTTGTACAACAGTAGTTCTTTAGATTGTAGACCCTTGATATTCCCTCTTACAACCCAGGGTTCCTGTATCAGGGCTACGTCGTATTGTCTACTCTCCATGAGGTAGACAAGGTTAGCAGTTGCGGCTTTACTATGATGAAGATTGATTTGTAAGATTTTCAATTCCATTTATATAATAAAGTTTAAGTTCAACGCAATACTAACCTGTTTTCTCTCGTTGCGAATCAATCTAAGTTTGCACCTAGTGATCCCAACGCGTACCTTAAAGTCAGCCTTCCTCAGGAGTGGTAAAGATTTGTGACTCAATCTCACCACCACTTCGGTGCCATCATTCGTTCTTTCACACTTGACCCATTCCCATTCTCTGCTTAAGAGATCACTATTCAGGGATAGGATGTATCTCTCAAGCCGTTCGCTGGGAAGGGCCGGGCCTTTGACCAACAGCCTTCCAAGAGGTCTGTTGAGATCTTTTATCTCCTTTACGTCGATGAGACGTAGTTCGGCGCCTTGCCATGGAGCTGATGTTTTCTGCAAGAACTCCCGAAGCCATTCGAGAGTCACGTCATTCTCACAGCACATCACCTTGAAACCATGGACAGTCTTGAGGCTACCGAAGAGTGGAACCGTCCAGCTCTTGACGATAGCCTCATTGACTTGCTCCAGGATTCTTAGTTCAAGGAGATGCCATTCGTCTTCAGTCAGTTTACGTGTAGGCTTACCATAGTCAGCTATAGCGACGTGGTGACCTTTTACGTTATCCTGAGAGGTTCTATACTTCTTCTTCGTCTTGTTAGGCGAAGAGCTGGTAGGTGAATTAGCATCGTTCCTAGCTCTTTTGGAGGTGCTAGGTGTGCTTTCAATTCCCTGTTCTGCCACTGCACGTAAACGCTGTTGTGATTTGTCCAGTGCTACTCGCTCTTTTGCCGTGAGGGACTCGGGAGTCCTCTTAGCAAAGCGACGGACAATCTTCTCAGCGTTTCGATTCTGACGGCGGCGAATCTCGCTTTCATCGATCGGTCTAGCCCTGGTCTTTTTGCGTATGACCGTAGCTAGGCTCTGGAACGTCGAATTGATCGATTGGTTTGCGGGATCGGGTTCGGTGGTAGTGTTTCGGTTATCTTGTGGGCTACGGCCCACCAAGTTAGCTTCGCACCCCACCTTACCTTTTCCCTCGACAGTATTGTCTAACTCACCAACTTTACCAGTCGTACCACCAGGCGGTAGGACTGATTTGGCAGAAGAAAGGTTACGGTTTACGTTTACAGATTTGATGGTGGTGTTTTGGGTAACCTGTGGGCTACGGCCCACCAAGTTATCCTTGCACCCCATCTTACCAGTTGAATTCTTTGCCCTGTGCCTTTTTGGACTTGAATTCAGTGTCTTTGATGACTGGGAGACCCTCGATCCTAAGTTCATCTTCTATTTCAATTGCTGCGAGTGTGAAGTGAAGTTATTTGAGCAGCAGGTTCTTCCTATTTTCTCGGGGTGTAAAAGTATTGAATTGAATCTTCCTCGCCCTTAGGAAGTTTTTAATGTCCTCAAAAGATTGACGGTTCCCAGTTGAAATGATGGTCGACTTTGTGTTTCGGTTTTTAATGTCACCTTCAGGTTTTTATTTTTGCAGAATCTGCCGATTTCCGCGATGTTAGCAGAAAAGCAGAAGATTGGTGGCATTCCTGTTGTCTTGTTGGTGGCTGGGTAATAGTTGTACTTGCTGTTGCTGGTTGTTGTGGCTTCTTTGGACTGGCTGATGTTGGCTGCTTATTCGGAGATTGCGGGGCTGGAACTGTTGATGGCTTGTAGAAATCAGTGATTATAAGTTTTTTGGCTGCTGTTCCTTTTCCGGATTTCCGAAGCCTCTTTTTGCCTGGCTGGGAAGATTCAACATCGATTTCTGAATTAGAAGCAGAGTCACAAATATCCTCTTCTTCACTGGCTGGTTCCTCTTGGCTGGTTGGCACTTCATCGTTAGCGTGGGTCGGTGAGCTTTCTTCGCTTTCGGTTTCCATTTCGTCTTCGGTTTTGTCTTCTTTTTCGTTTTGTAATTGGACATCCCTTGTGATAAAACTTCCTAGGGTTTTATTAATTCGTGGTCCGTATTCAGGACAAATAAAACATAAATAAAGATGTATGTTTAAAAACTTCTACATTTTTGAAAATTATTATTATTGTTATAATTGTTTACTATTATTTCAATTTTTCTTTTATTTTTTGTAATTTTTAATTTATTAATTTATTATATTTATATACTGTTATATTGTCATAAACCCATACATGTTCTGTAGCTCAACTCAATCAAATTTTTAAGCTTCACTTGCCTTAAGATAAGTTAAGTCTTAATGTGTTAGCATTTAATCGAAATAAAAACTAAAACTAAAAGGCTCACCCATTTTTAATTATTGATAATTGTTTTTATTTGTATTATTTTATGGCACTACTTAAGTTAATCTTTGCAAAATAATTAAAAAAAAAACATTAATGCGCCCACTAATTAAGGGTTGGCTTAAGTAGATTAACCCTGCTAATGATTTCTGGTTTTATTACCACGGGGTAATAAAACTTATGAAAATCCTCGCAGGCAAAATTTTTTGCTGGTAGATTTGGGGTTTTCTCTGAATTAATTCTCCACGGTAGTTGTTTTGTAAAGTGTTTTAAAACTATCCGCTGCAAGTCTGTCTGCTTCGAATGTCTGTTTGAAACTGATAATAAACATGCCTTGCCGATAGTGCTGCAAAAGTTTCTCCAAGAGCTTTGTTTGGCTCGTTGAGTTTCCGTATGAAATTTTCTTTGACGTTTAGCACGGTTGGAAAGTTTTCTTTTCTTATGTTACTGAGCTCAACGGTCCACCAAAGTGGTTTGTTGTTTTTCTTCGTCGCGGTAATGAGAAGCTTTTGTCCAGTGCATCGCGTAAAATTCCTGTGAACTCCTCTGCCAATTTATCTAGGCCATTTGGGTTCAGATTATTATCAGTCCTCAGAGTGACTAATGTTCTTAACTATTTCACTATTGAAGACATGCCAATCGGTACGCCTATTATTCCTAAAGGGCTTATAGTGCCGAGCAGCATCAGGGATATAGAATTCTATTAGATTTCATCTAAAACCTTTCATTGTTCTAATAGGCAAGTATCTGAATTATTCGTCAAGGTAATATCGAGAACCTCTTCACGTGTTTTTGTAACAAAGGTATAGAGCTGTAGGAAACCGTATGTATTCGTTACTTAAATGCGGGTATTCACTTCAGTAACGAGTAACGAAACGTTACTGTCCAATTAGTATCGTTACTCGTATGTTTCGTTACTGGTACGGAACAAGTAACGAAACATACGAAACATGCGAAACATACGAAACATGCGAAACATAAGAAAAATACTAAACGTACTAGTAACTACATTCCAATTCCAATACCAATTTGGATATACGAAATGCAAAACAAAAACAAAATGGTACACTGCCTCTGTTGGGGCGTAGCCGTACTTGTATTCTGTTTTCTCCTTTTTTCTTTTTGTAATTAATAAAAAGAATTTTTCTTTTCCTTTGTTTGATTTGTTTAATTTATTTTATTCTTTATATGATTCAAAAAAATAATTACAATTTTGGTTTTATTCGTAGTTTTAAGTTTTTGTTTTTTTTTGTTTTTCTTTTGATTTCAGGTAGGTACTACTTTCATGCTTGTGTGTGGTGCGGTGGTGTCTGACATGAGTGACAACTTTGAATGAGAATATGGAATCAATGTGACTGAATGAAATGATTGAATGGTTTTTTATTTTAGGTTGGCTGCAATGACCATTTTTAAGTTTGGACCGGGAGGAAACGAAACATGGGCGTGTTCGCGAATAGGGATAATTTGCGTTCCGCAATTTTCCCTAAAACTGAGTACGCTTTTTACGTAGTCGTTTGTGGTTACCCCCGGCAGAACATTCTGAATTGAACAGCATCTATCGCATCTCGTATCGGTTCGATGTCGGTATCATCACTTCATCAGTAATGTAGGTATTATTCAACGACATTTGCTCAAAGAAACGTATGTATATCTTAATAGTTTCATTTTTGCTCTGTTTTTGTGTATGTATATGAAAAGGGGTAAATAATTACCTATTCTGTTTTTTTCTCTTTCGTACCGGTTTTTATGGGCGTGTGTGTGTAGGGTGAGATATGTGAAAGCGTGTGTTTAATCGTTGAACAATGGACATAAATTAAGAAATATTTTTGTATTTCCCTATCTATATACATATGTACATATGTATGTAAAACTAGAGAAGAAGAGAAAAATTACTTCGATTTTTTGTGTTTCAATTTGGACTTTTTATTTTTATTTACGATCGCCATTTTTAATTTCACAGAATTATCTTCCTGTATTCTTATTTGAATCTTGAATTGTTTGGTTTCTCAATTATGTCAGTTATGATTCTATTTAACTATTTCTGGTAAAAACTATATTCAGCATCGGCACATTCATATCTTAAAAAAAAAAAACTTGTAGGTACATCGAAAATCTGATATTGAAATCAGATTCTTGAAAACTTAACTCTTTGCCAAGCTACTTGAGCTAGAGAATATTTGTATACCATTTTGAAAACGATATCTTGTCATTAAAAATCTTGCATTTGTATGTCGTTTTTACTTTTAATATACCTATATTTAAAAAATCGGAATGCCTTTTCTGTTTCCGTTCTCATTCCAATTCCAGGGAAAACTAACCAAAACAACCAAAATAAAAAGTTCTTAACGTAAATCGTGAGAAATAACAAAAATACCAAATGTAGGAAATATACGAAACATACGAAATATACGAAATATACGAAACATACGAAGCATACGAAACATACGAAACATACAAAACATGCGAAACATACGAAATATACCTAAAGTAACGAAAGTAACGAGTAACGATATCGTTGATGCGGGTACTAGCACCAAAAGTAACGTATACATGCGGGTACTCATTTTGTCGTTACTTTTACAGCCCTACTTGGCATGGGCACTGCATAGAGGCGTGTGAGATGTGGTGATGGATTCTCACCGATGGCAAATCAAGGCAGCCGCAACAACGTTCATACTAACTATGGAAACAGGAAAATTGCCCAACAACAGGGGCCCAATTCCGCAAGAGTGAGCTTGTCTGCGTGAGTTTGTCTCTGCCTTGTTCTGTGTAGGTATACAGAGGAATTCACTCTAGCGGAATTGGTTCCCAGGTAAGCGATACAACTAGCACTCATCCTCAACTTGATTCCCATTCCGGAAACGAGTAAGAACTAACTTTGAGGGGCAGAGCTCGTTTCTGGTATCGATGGCCCCAGGACCACAATTCAAGTCTCACAGACTAAACGAGACAACAAAAGTCTGACAGTAGAGGCAACCATAAACCACAACCAACACGTGGCCACAATTGACACCGGTGCCATCGAATCCGTGGAATAGACTTTATGAAGGAGCATGGAATTATTTTGGATATCGGTATATAGGTCCTGAAAAACAGAAAGAAGACATGTGCCTACCTCCTTCTTCAGAAGTTTTTGTGTGGACGAAGTTAAAGGGGATCTTTGGAAGCCATCGATACCTCATGGTGGAGCGAGAAGTTAAGCAAAGTTCCCAAAACATCATCATCGGAAAGACTCTTGTGGCACCAAAGAACAACAAGGTACCTGTACGGATACTTAACATCAAACCGTTCCAAATCAAGCTGAAGAAAGGAAAAGTTGTTGGGCAATGTGAATCTGTGTCCGCAATGACTAAGATTAACGAGGCGGAATAAAAGAATAAGGAAAATTGTTTGAAAATATTATTAATTATACGTAAAAAATTTTTTACGTGCTGGAACTGTATGAGTCTCAATAAAATTAATTAAACGAAAGACTTCTTATACTCATACAATATTATTATTTATTAATAATTAACGGTTTCTATAAGAACTGTTTTCCATCTTTTTATACCTGTTTAAATCTTTTCAATATCTTTTGTATTGCCCGAGAAAATTAAGTAAGTGGGTTTTTCTTCATATATCATAAAGGAGATAATGACGTTATAAAATTTATAAAAATACCAAACTACTGAGGGTATCTCGGGCAATAAAAAAGATATCGGAAAGATTTAAACACATTTAAAAAGGTGATAAATAAAACCGTTACTAAATATGCTCAAACAATTTTCTTTGTATAAAAGAATAAGGTCCGAAGTACTACAAAAACGGGAGCTGATCAATTTTTTTTTACTTCGGATTCGAGTTCAGCACACCGAAAACCTTCAGAAAAGTATATTTTTGTTTCGGCAACAAAAAAAAAGTTTAATTTTGTTAACCATGTAATTAAAGAAATAACAGTTTTTCTTTAGAATGTTTCTAGATAATTGAATGTCTATTAGATAATAATAACGGTAGAAATCCGAACACATAATATTAGGGCTTAATTTAAGGCATAATTAACTCGGTTGGAAGGTAGGCAAAAAAAAGCAGGATAGTGTGTTACTCTCGGGCGAGTGTTGATATTTAATTTGCTTAAAATATTGGCAGAGCAAACTGATCCTTCGAGAAGTTGAAATAGGAAGAGAACATTGTTTACCTCTCTTCTTTTTTTCAGCGTTGATAAACTCAATAGCATCAATCGATGCTCATATGGGGGAAGATGATGATTTGGATCCCACGGGAGATAACGAAGAACGAACAGCAAAACTTGTTTTTGGACACTTTCTATTTTATTTATGGAGGATTCATAATATCTAAGGATACAATACACAGCTGCAGTTTTCCAAAATTGGACGAACAAGAGCACAGTGTGAAATAGGGATCATTAAATTCCTTGGCAAACCTCATAACTAATCCCAGACTACTTCTTGCCTTACTACTAATAGTATCAATATGAAGGTTGAATGATAGTTTGGCATCAAACAAGACTCGTAAGTTGTTAAACAAATCAATACGATCAACTATAGTTTCTTCAATAAAATACGTAGATATAAATTATTCACTTCTTCTTGAGTATGTCATTAGTTTACATTTTTTTCTGTCCAGTTCCATTCCATTCACAATACACCATTCTGAGATTCACTCAAACTCAAAACATTTGAAGAAAATAAAAGAAAAGCATTGGCCAGCAGCTCACGCATCTACAAGGTCTTAGATCACTCAAAGGGTCTTAACTATATCACATCAGGGTTTAGTATTTCTAAAATAACTTGGATCTTCAAAGCGAGATGTGATTTAATCTTTCTGAATGGAAGCAGATATAACAGCAATGAATCATCCTTATGCAGCCTTTGCAACATGTGAGAACAAGAAAATATTCAACACTTTTTGGGCCGATGCCCAGTACTGCGAGAATTCAGATTTACGAAGATTTACAATATAATATTTTACGTGTGCTTAATGGCGAAGATTTACAACATAATATTGAATGCCTTTTTAAAATAACAAAAATTAAAAATTTTTAAGTTTAAAATTTTGCTAATAATTAAAATGTTTGTTTTTGTCATATCTTTTCATGTTTAATATTGATAAAATCTATAAATTCTATTTACAAATAACAATATTTTTATTGAACATTATATAATAAATTACTCGACAGACGACTCCTAAGGTCATTGTCGTAAGTTTGAAATTTTAACAATAACTAAAAACAAGGCAAATGAAAATCTTTGTATATATTTGAAATTTTAGTCAAAATAAAAACAAGTTACATACATACACCATTCTGAAACACTTTGAAACACTATCGATGTCATATTGTAAAAACAAATATCCATTTGGGTTCGAAAATCCATAGAACAGTTTGAAGTAATCATCGAAGATATGGATTTTTGAATACAATATTACCTTGCATATCGACGGTTAAACTTCATAACCTCGTAAGTCGTTTTTGCAAGTTTTTCAGAAATCAAAAAACAATACGTTGTGTGTGTTGCTTTTGAATTTCGTCATTCCTGAAAAATGTTCAAAACAACATTGTTGAACTGAATATGCCAAAAGATAGCTTTGAATTATTTAATAATATTTTTTTCGAATTTTTCGACCTACGAGGTTATGAAGTTTAACCGTCGATACGTCGTTAATAAATAATAAAAATAGAAGCGGTCCAATGTGACTTCCTTGAGGAACTCCAGATAAAACATTAATAACTTTAGATACACAATTCTTGAAGCGTACATGCTGAGTGCGGTTTTCTAAATACGATTTGATCCAAGAAAGTATCCATTCTGAAGACCCATATTTCTTGAGCTTCAGCAGAAGTAAAGAATGATTAACTCTGTCAAAAGCTTTACTTAAATCAGTATAGAATACATCTGTTTGGAGTCCATTTTGCATATTTTTGTTGTTGCTGTTGATTTACGAAGACAAAAACCATTTTGTTCAGGTACAAATAATGACTGGCAATAGAATTGAATGTGCCTGCAGACAATTTTTCCGAAGAGTTTTGGAATACAAGAAAATTAAGCTATTTTACGATAATTCTCTGCGTTCTTTTTGTTTCCACACTTATGAAGAGGTAAAATGAACAAAGATTTCCACAAGTCAGAAAAAAACACCAGATAACAACGAACAATCAAATATATATGTGACTGCAAGACAAATATATGACTTACAAGCTTTTACAAATATAGACGGAATATTATTAGGACCAGATGAACAATTACTTTTTAGATCGCCAATATATTGCACTATTTCCGCTTCAGTCAGTCTTATTGAAGGTATATAACAGTTTAATCGGTTATAGGTTAGGTTATCACAGTAATTTGGATTGCACGAATTATAAGATTGTTACCAAGTTGATAGTTTTGTGAGTTTTTTTTTAAATATTACCGCTATTCCAGCTGCAGCAAGACTACACAAGGCTCTAGCGAAAGACAAAACCATAAAGTCGCTAAGATACAATGATGGTAGCTTTACTGAAAGTGAAGATCAAAAGTCGACTCTGTTACTTAACCAAAACCAAATAAATAAATAAATAAATTACTCGACAGACGACTCCTAAGGTCATTGTCGTAAGTTTGAAATTTTAACAATAACTAAAAACAAGGCAAATGAAAATCTTTGTATATATTTGAAATTTTAGTCAAAATAAAAACAAGTTACATACATACACCATTCTGAAACACTTTGAAACACTATCGATGTCATATTGTAAAAACAAATATCCATTTGGGTTCGAAAATCCATAGAACAGTTTGAAGTAATCATCGAAGATATGGATTTTTGAATACAATATTACCTTGCATATCGACGGTTAAACTTCATAACCTCGTAAGTCGTTTTTGCAAGTTTTTCAGAAATCAAAAAACAATACGTTGTGTGTGTTGCTTTTGAATTTCGTCATTCCTGAAAAATGTTCAAAACAACATTGTTGAACTGAATATGCCAAAAGATAGCTTTGAATTATTTAATAATATTTTTTTCGAATTTTTCGACCTACGAGGTTATGAAGTTTAACCGTCGATACGTCGTTAATAAATAATAAAAATAGAAGCGGTCCAATGTGACTTCCTTGAGGAACTCCAGATAAAACATTAATAACTTTAGATACACAATTCTTGAAGCGTACATGCTGAGTGCGGTTTTCTAAATACGATTTGATCCAAGAAAGTATCCATTCTGAAGACCCATATTTCTTGAGCTTCAGCAGAAGTAAAGAATGATTAACTCTGTCAAAAGCTTTACTTAAATCAGTATAGAATACATCTGTTTGGAGTCCATTTTGCATATTTTTGTTGTTGCTGTTGATTTACGAAGACAAAAACCATTTTGTTCAGGTACAAATAATGACTGGCAATAGAATTGAATGTGCCTGCAGACAATTTTTCCGAAGAGTTTTGGAATACAAGAAAATTAAGCTATTTTACGATAATTCTCTGCGTTCTTTTTGTTTCCACACTTATGAAGAGGTAAAATGAACAAAGATTTCCACAAGTCAGAAAAAAACACCAGATAACAACGAACAATCAAATATATATGTGACTGCAAGACAAATATATGACTTACAAGCTTTTACAAATATAGACGGAATATTATTAGGACCAGATGAACAATTACTTTTTAGATCGCCAATATATTGCACTATTTCCGCTTCAGTCAGTCTTATTGAAGGTATATAACAGTTTAATCGGTTATAGGTTAGGTTATCACAGTAATTTGGATTGCACGAATTATAAGATTGTTACCAAGTTGATAGTTTTGTGAGTTTTTTTTTAAATATTACCGCTATTCCAGCTGCAGCAAGACTACACAAGGCTCTAGCGAAAGACAAAACCATAAAGTCGCTAAGATACAATGATGGTAGCTTTACTGAAAGTGAAGATCAAAAGTCGACTCTGTTACTTAACACTCACTTCCCAGGCTCGCTTCCAATGACAGAAAATGTTATAGAAAGTATATCTTTCAAACCTAACAAAACAAACTGGAAGTTAGCTTCCATTTTATTTCATTTTATTTTTCATTCGATAAGTATCTAATTTACAATGACGCATTAAGATAAGGATCTTTTGGAGCATCTGTACCTATTTAACAATCAAAGTTTCTTAAGATTCAAAAGGTTAAAAATAAAAATAAATATCTATTTTATATACATTTAGAATTAAATAATTTGTAAATTTTCAAAAGAGCAAAAATAATTCAACATTTTATATATTATGTAGTTAATGCTCAAAAAGTGAGGAAATACATAAAATACAGTTTAATTAGAATTTGAGTAGTGCAAAAATAATTTCTCCTTAAAGGAGAAATTGCCGCAGGCTCGGCAATTCTTTTCAATCCGTTTTTGAGGGCATTCCACAAACGAATTGCAGACACGTAAAATGAACGTTCAGCTATGGTGTGTTAGAAACGCGGCAAGATTAGTTTCAATCCTCTTTATGATTGGGCAAAATTTAAATTTTCACTAAGATAGTTAGGACATCTATTCTGCCGTACTAAGCAAAAAGGGCGCATGAGCCAAAAATCCGAAATTGAGTTAAAGGCATATTTGACATCCTGAAACAATGCTTCATTTATGTGTTAACTAAAAACAGCGCATTTTCAAATCCAAGTGGCTCAAAATAGTCAATGAAGATGAGCACAACGATTTTACTCCTCTGTATTCCTCAAGAGAATAATGCATTTATTACTAACTCTAAAAATTAAAAAAAAAAAATTAGATACACATTTGGGAAGCTTGAAC
This sequence comes from Episyrphus balteatus, assembly GCF_945859705.1. NCBI lineage: Eukaryota > Metazoa > Arthropoda > Insecta > Diptera > Syrphidae > Episyrphus > Episyrphus balteatus. The sequence goes on from NC_079134.1 coordinate 82,157,026, forward strand.
AATATATAATTATTGTGTAAACTAAAAATTATAATTTTCCTACTACACGTTGCTTAAAATCATTTTTGAAATTGAGCACATTTACAATTCTCAACCTTTTCCCTTGTCAGTGAAATGCATTTATCTCAAAACTACAAAAATGGATATGCGCCCTTTTTGCTTAGCACGGCAGTATTGTGGATGATAGTTTTAACACTATTCTGAATTACAGGTACTCGTCAAGGTTCATCCCAAAAAGGATTTGACGTAGATGTGATATAATACCTAGGTATGCCGAATACAATCATTCAGAGCAACATTTAATCTTCGCTTACACTCACAATCTAAAATTGGATAAACTAAAGAGTTATACGTAAAGTAAGGCATAATTAACGATTTTATTAGATGTTTTTTCATGCCAGGTAACAATAAGTCAGAGGAAGATCTCAGAGATCTTAACCAGCAATAAATTTTTCTAGTAGTATCAGACAACTTAGATTACTATTTATTTTATAACCCAGGTAAGTAACATGACTGACATACTTAATTATTTCATTATCTAAATCAACTGAGGTATAAGTTCTTGAGATACATTTGTGGGTTGAATAAGCCAACAACAAATTTTTAAAAATGTTTCTTTTTAAACTTATATCTAGATTATAATAAGCTTCATTAAAAATTCTACAACAAAGGCTTAAAGGTTCGCGTAATCCATAACAAGTTCTATGTGCAACCTCAAATAGTGATGGCCTTTGTCTTAATGCTCTCGAAGGTGCATATAAAGAAATTAGAGCAAGTAAATTTCTGCAATCTACAAAATTACATAAAATGTCACGATATTCCGGAGATTTTTTCTAAGTGAGGATTTACTTATATTGAAGTCAAAGGAGGGCATTGCTTCGTTCGAGTGCCTTAGCATTCTGGAAATAGGTTCGAAGTGGTCATAATTGGTTCGATGACGGGAAAGGTAAAATAAGGGTGGAGAGCGGAGACTTCGGGGATTTGTGTTTAGGTTGATTTCACGTAGGAGAGAAGATGAGTCAATGTTTCCTGTAAGCAATTGATGGGCAAAGAGTATGTCGGCTATTTGGCGACGCTGGGCTAAGGGTTGCAATTCAATTAGATTCAGACGGTCATGGTATGGGGGTAAGTTTAATCTATCTTCCCACGGAAGGACACTTAAAGCGAAACGAAGAAATCTTCTTTGAACGTTTTCAATTCTATGTGAATGATATTCGTAAAAAGGTGACCAAACTTGGGAAGCATATTCAAGAGTGGGTCTTACGAATGTTATGTAAAGGAATTTTGTATCATATGGATTATTGAACTCCTTAGACCAACGTTTAATAAAACCAAGGGACCGGTTGGCTATGTTAATTATCTGATCAATGTGAGAGTTAAAATTTAACATTCTATCACATAAGACGCCCAGATCACACATGGATTCTACTATTTGGATGGGTTCATTTAAAAAGTAGTAAATTCTTGAGGAATTTAATGTACGTCTACGGGAGTATGAAACTTTAAGGCAATTACAGATGTTCAAATCTAAAAAATTTTGTTTGCACCAATTGAAAAAGCGATTAAGGTCGTTTTGGAGAAGATTAGTCAGATGGAGTTGAAATTTCCTTGAAAATTTTCATAATCATCTGCAAACATTAAAAGGGAAGAGTCTTTTAAGATAGCGGTCACATCATTTACTGTAAGAACAAAAAGAAGAAGTCCAAGGTGATAACCTTGAGGAACTCCAGATGTGGCGAAAATTGGTTTAGATATTGTGCAACGAAACAAAACTCTATAGACGCGGTTCTCCAAGTATGAGGTTACCCAAGAAATAAAGTTTGGTGGAAATCCTAATGCTTCAAGTTTAAGACAAATGATTTTATGTGACACTTTATCAAAGGCTTTAGCAAAGTCCGTGTAAACTGTGTCAACTTCATTCCCATTTTCAAGAACATTTAGTGTTTTGGAGACAAATTCAACGAGGTTTGTTTTTGTTGATCTTCCTTTAAGAAAACCGTGTTGGACGGGTGAGAATACAGACTTACAGTGGAAATAGACTGAGTCATAAACACTAAACTTTCAAAGAGTTTGGGAATACACAATAGTTTAGCTATCGGTCTATAGTTTATGATTGCATTTTTGGGACCTTTTTTATGAATTGGGAAAATAAAGGAGTCTTTCCAAACATCAGGAAAAACACACTGCGCGAGGGATAAATGGAAGAGATAAGTGGTTTCGATATAATACGCACACATTTTTTTAGGAGAATGGAAGGTACGCCATCGGGACCGGGACTATAATTATCAGCTAGCTTATTTATTTTATCAATAACTAAATCTCTAGTTATTTTGACAGATACTAACGATGTTTGCGGACAATCTTTTAAATAGCTAAAATAGGTGTTGTTAGGTTCAGATGGGTTTTTGCTATATGATTGTGAGAAAAATGAAGCTAAATAGTTTGATATTGTTGTAGGGTCGGAAGAAGAGGAATCGCAGAAAACAAAGCTCGAAGGGAGTCCATCAGATTTTCTTTTTGTGTTTATGAAATTAAAGAAGCATTTAGGGTCGGACACCAGATTATTTTCTACGTTGATGAGGTAGCGATTATAAAGGAGTTCATTTAATTCCGAGAAACGATCATACGCAACAATGTAATTGGAGTGATTTGTAGCTGATTTGTCCCTTAAGTAGATTTTCCAAAGTTTATTACGTTTATTACGTATTTGGCACAATTCTTTATTATACCACGGTGGAGATGAAGTGAAGTTTTTCTTGCGAGACAGGGGAACGGATTCAGCAATACACCAAGAAACAAGGGAATAAAACATTTTTGTGGCTAAATCGATGTTAAGTCCCATCGAAATGAAATCAAAATCAATTTGGCTTAAAAGATCGTTTAGTTTGACAAAATTTGCTTTACGGAAGTTGTAATAGGACCCTATTGCTTCTTCATAGGTTTTAATATTTTCATAAGAAAAACAAACAGTTATTGGAGGGTGAAAACGATCTAATTTTGAGAGAAGGTGGGAGCTTTCAGAAACAACACAATTATTGGCATCAGAAGAATAAATAAGATCAAGAAATCTTCCCATGTAATTTGGAACTCTATTTATTTGGAAAAGACCACAATCAAGCATGCAGTCCGATAACAGTTCTTCAATGTCTGAGGATACATTTTGAAGCACGATCAGTGGCGTACGTTGAGTCGCCGGGGCCCCGGGGCAAGACTAAATTTTGGGGCCCCTTTGATACAAAAAAAAGGATGTATACGCCATACATTTTTTTGTATGGCTTATTTATTTTAAGGTTTATTTTAATGTTTTAATATGTTCGTAATGCACTTTGCTATACTTACTTTAAATGTCTATCATAAAAGTAGTAAACACTTGTACTAGGAGCCCCCAAAATTAAATACAGTCGACTCCCTCTAAGTCGAACTTTCACGGGACTCGAAAATCGGTTCGAGTTAAAGGGCAATTCGAGTTAGAGGGATTTATTTAATATTTTTTTTTCAAAATTCTTCATTAAAAGTGTTGAAAAAGTTCGACTTAGAGGGAAATTTGACTTAGAAAGAGTTCGATTTTGCGGAGTCCACTGTATTTAGAGACCCCTAAAATACAAATTTTTGAAGCTTAGGGCCCCTGAAAAATTATTTTTGGGGCCTCAAAATTAAGTGCTTAGAGGCCCCTAAAATATAAATATAACTTTCTTGGAACCAAGAATTAATAGGTATTGGGGCCTCTGTTCTGAAGTAATATTCGGAATGCCACCAATAACGTAATGTTTTTATTTTGGGCCCTGATGTATTTATGTTGGGATCCCTGAATTGATATTTAATTTTCCATTTGATTGTTTTGAACCGATATTTGAGGATCCTCAAATAATATTTATCATTTTTTTGGGGCCCCTGGGGTAACCTTTTTTTTTTAATTAAAATCTGTATATATTGTGTGGCTACCAACTGAATGACATAATTAGTCTCCCTTGTATCCGAAGTGATTCAAATACATTTTAATTTAATTCGTCACTCAATGTACGAGTATGCTAACAGTTTCCTTCTCTGCATTGTCTCCAGTGGGGGCCCTGTGGTCGGTCTGGGGCCCCGGGGCGCCGCCCCGCTTGCCCCAAGGGAGTGTACGCCCCTGAGCACGATGTATAACTCATCTTCCGCTGTAGTCAGGGTTAAGTTTGGAAGATTAAAATCATACAAAACTAATATTAAATCATTAGGAAGGGCAGATTCAAATAGAAAATCGATGGCACTAACTGCAAGTTCGTAGGAGGGTATTTTTTGAGCGGGGCGAATATAACAGCAGAGCATGAAAACATTTTTCTTGGATAGGTTGATCTTAATTGAGACAAATTCAAAATCCGTTAAATTTGGTATTTCTACGCGAGTAGTTTCAAGGGTATTACGAACAGCAATAAAGACACCACGGCCTGGTGTTCCTGGGTTAACATCTTTTCTAAGCACTGCTGTAAAGAGTTCAGAGTTGAGAACGTCAGAAGTGAGATTAGTTTCAGTCAGGGCGAAGATATCGTAAGGCAGGTTTTGAGAGTTTTGAAACACGGTTGTGGTTTTGGATCTTAGTCCCCTTACGTTTTGGTAATATAGACTTAGAGAGATAGGCACCGAGTTACACGAAACGGGGTTAGGAACGATAATAGTTCTTAAAATCAGACCGCGATTTTGTAAGTGAGAAACTCTTTTCGAGGCAATAAATGACGCAAATGACGATAAATCATTTGCCACTTGAGACGGTGAAATTGAAAGACCTTCATGAAATTGAACGTAAATGTGCATTTATTCATTTCGTTCTATGGGGAGACCTTCTTGGGAAATCAAGACTTTTAAATTGGTGTTGGTTTTGCCTTCAAAGACGACAGAACTCGGTTTATCATGGAGATAGGCTAGAAAGAGACGCACATTATTATATAATATCCTTTGATCCCTAAGACGAGACATAACATAGCGTCCTTCTATACTAGTATCCGATAAGTATTTTGTTAGTTTCACTACCGGTGGAATGAGGGGATTGAGAAAACCATTTGATTGGAGGATCTTGCAGTTTAGAGTATTGGGATGGGATGTGATGTCAGAAGTTTGTTTACTTGGAACAGACGTGGGAGAAGAGGGATTTAAGGTGTGAGAGTGGACGAAGTGAGGAAGATATTCGGAAGAGGAAGCTGGATTGGAGGTAGAGGTAATCACAGTAGGTCTGACGTCAGTGCCAGAAGGAGAAAGACTAAAAGATACTCTTTTTGAAGGAGGTTTTAATGAGGACGGAGGGGACTTCCGTTTAAGAGCAATAGGGCGTTTGATAAAAGAGTTTATAAAAGGTCTTGAAAAATTAGGGAAAATTCCTGCTTTGAATGACCAGTTGGGATCTGTATTATTTTTAGGTGTTTGAGATTTAGTAGACTTAGGCGTTTTGGAATCAGGATTATTATTGGATGTATGAGGTTTTTCAGGTTGGATTAAATTAGATTCTGTGAATGTTGAGAGCTGCATGCCGCCAAGTTGAAGACCTCCGGATCGTTGAAATAGCCAAATGTATTTTGATGGTATTAGGATTTTAAATCGACGTGAGGACATCGGTATACATTTTGTTATATAGATTTTTTTTTTTTTCATGAAGAAAGAACGCACCCAATCGACTTTTGCTGATTAGGGAGCATTTTTGAGTAGGAACCAAGTGTTGTTTGCAGCTTCCATCTTTTGTATTCGAGCGTTCCAATCTTTTTTTGTCCACATAACCCCAAATTTGTTGATCCCTTTTGTTCTTGCACGTTTCGGTTGCATATTTGGGGTTGGGTTGTGATTTTGGTTATTTGAGGTTTCTTCTGCTATCGCGAGTTCCTCAAAAATGGAAAGACCTTCACTCGTGCGGATTATAGGTTGTGGAATATTAACAATGGATGTATTAAAAATAGATGTCGGGGGATAGATTAAGGCCGGAATGTCATCAATTTTGGAGGAGGTGGTTTTCAGTTCATGGGATATTTCCCCCATAGAAATTCGGGTAGCGGCAATATCATTGCTCATATCGCTAAGAATAAGATTGAGGTGTATGTCGAGATCGGTCCGTATAGAATTTATTCCCGACAAAATATTTTTGACCGAGTTTTGCAAATCTTCACGGAGAGAGTCAAAAGATTTCAAGGGATTGGCGTAAGTCATTGAATGTTTTATCACTTCCCTAGATTCATTTTTGGATTGTTTTAGATCGTTCAAGGAATTGTCAATTGCGGATAGTTGCTTAGTCAAATTATCGTGACTTTTTTTTATCAAATTTGATAGGCTCGATATTGTGGTATCTAGTTCGTCGTATTGTTTTACCAGTCCATCAATTTTGAAATTTTCGCTGGCGATTTGTGTGCATGATTATGATTTAAATCAGAAATTGACTCATTCACTGTATCATTGGCACATTTAATCGCAAGAAGAATGTGGGACAACGAAATATTCTTGCAGTCATCACAATAAAACACAAACCTGGAAGTAATTTCAACGATACTAAGCGCCACCCTTTTGATGACTAAGATGCATTTGGGGTGATACAATTTACCGCACAGACCTCCACACGACACACGATCGACAAAAATTTCCGAATTGCAAGCACTGCACTTTGACATGGTGATTGTTTTATTGTTTTTTATATTTTATTATGACTATTTTTCTTTAATAAATTGGGTTAAGAGAATTAAAGACACAGATATAGGTGAGGTTGAGTTTGTTTCGATTTTTTTATTTATTTTTTTGTTAACAATTGAGAAGTGCAAATTATGTTGTGATACACTTATTTGACACTGATTGAAATTGGTGGGCAAAGTAGAAGTAGAATTTTAGCAATTTTAAAAGAAAAGGGTAAATTTGGAGCAAAATAAAAACACGTCCGTACTCGGCGACGATTGGATATTGAGCCAAGGAAGGAACTGGGGCTGGAAAATGCCTAGGCAACAGACAAAGAGAATTCCTATCCAGATCCTCAGAAGAAAACTTCCTTGACTTTCCAAGAGATGCCATGGTCATAAACTATAACTTTGTGAAAAACTACAATAAATTATTTCTATCTTCGTGACCTTCTTTAATACATAATATTAACTCCTATGTGGGCTTTAGGTCAAATTCGTTTATCGTAATATTTCTTCGACGTTTCGGTTGTGATTACAACCTTCATCAGGAATCTATAATAAATATTCTTAGTCTAAGAAATAATAATTAAAAAGAAAATAAAAATCTATACTTACTTTTTTAAGACTACATTAATTGAATTTTTAAATATTATAAAAATAAAGAAAACCAATCCAGATAAAATTACAAATTTTACAGATCTTAAAATTTTTTAAGCTTAACATTGTCCAGGGAAACGAGGAGGCGGACTCTTTAGCAAAAACGGGAGCAAATTCCCCTTTAATGGGACCCGAACCGTATTGCATAATATTAGAAAATGTCATTAAAAATAAAATAAAACTAGAGGAGGACACCAGGATAGCAAAAAACTGGGCACAACTACCAAAACTGAGACAAGCGAAAATGCTTCTCGGGAACTACAACCGAGAGCGTTTCAAATTATGTATCAGTCTTAGAAGGAACAATCTCAGGTTAATCACTGGGCGCCTCACGGGCCACTGTAAGTTAAGAAGGCACCTACATATTTTGTCTTGCATTCCAGATTTGTTGATGCAGAAATGTTCCTTGGGGTCTAAATATTAAGAAAAAAGCTTTTTTTAAATCTTGTATCTAGCTATTCGCTTTTCCGGGCTTAATTAGTTATGAAAAAAGCGTACTTTTACGTACTTTCACTCATGTTTTAGTTAATAACTCTGTTAATAATAACGGTAAAAACTTTGATAATGGCTCTATTTTTAGAAGAAATATGACTTTTAACTACCGATCACTTTCAATTTTTGACATATTATTTTATTTGCATTCCTTTAAGTTTTTTGGTAAGTTTATGGTACGGAAATTTTTAAGATTTGCCATGAAACCCAAACGAACATAAGATTTTTCCGCATAGAGAATATGCACCAAACATGTTGAATTCAACTTAGGATTTCTCAGAGAAGAAAAGAGATATTAAAAAGATTTAAACAGATTTTGAAAAAAAAAATTAGTTTTTTGAGGAACCGCCACAAATCAAATTATCACGCAAAAGGACATAACCTCAAAAACTGTTAAAAAAGGGTATTTTTGATTTTCTAATGGTAATATCTCAAAAACGTGATGTGATGGAATTTTTCTGACTTCGGATTCAAGTTCAGTATACCAAAAACCATTAGAAAAGTATACTTCTATAAAAAAAAAAGCTTTTTGATAAGTGAAATCCAATAGGGCAGAAAAAATGAACGAACTTAGATTTGATTATCTAAATATAAAAATGATATAAATTTGATTGAAATGCACTTAAAAAGAGCCATTATTAAAGTTTTTACCGTTATTATTAACAGAGTTATTAACCAAAACATGAGTGAAAGTACGTAAAAATATGCTTTTTTCATAACTTATTAATCCCGCAAAAGCGAATAGCTAGATACAAGATTTAAAAAAAACTTTTTTCTTACTATTTGGACCACAAGGAACATTTCTGCATCAAAAATCTTTAGTACAAGACACCAGTGGCGAAGGCAGAGCCGGTTTTAGGGGGGGGGCAGCCTGGGCCGTCGCCCAGGGGCGCAAGAATTGAGGGGCGCCGCAGGCGCCCCGAACTTTTACAAAAGTTATATAAATAACGAAGTCTTTCCAATCGATGTTTCATTTTTTTTTACATTCACAAAGGCGCCCCAATTTTTTTCTATTTTACATTTTCAACGGCGCTCGTATTGTTTGTCCTAAACTTTTTGAAGAATGAAGGCGCCCCCCAATTTTGGGTTAATTTATTTGGCTTCCGGAAGGACAATGGTGTCCAAAATCTTCGTTCATCTTTGAAGAACAAGGCGCCCCAATTTCTTTTGAAAGACTAAAGCAATCCTAATATTCCTCCTACCAATTTAATTTTTGCAAAGGTGCCCCTATAATAATGAATAAGGAAAGAGAAGGGAGACGGACAGAATCCCGAAATTAAAAATCCAGAAAGCCCAAAATCCAGAAAACCCTAAATTCCGAAAACCCAAAAACACAAAATCCCGAAAACCCACAATCCCAAAATCCCTTAAACCCAAAATCCAGAAATGCCAAAAATTGACAGCTTCTCCATTTCTCATAAAAACTACGTTTGTGTGTGAGAATAAAAAAATAGGTCTATTCGTTGTTCCCCCCTCCAGGGCACTCTAAGTCATTTCAATTAACTGTGAAAAAAATTAGAGTTTCTCGGGTTTTCATTTTACATCGAACACCTCAGAGCTTTAGTTTCATCAGCGAACATCGAACACAGAGGAAATAACTCTGGTTGAAAAAGGAGCTACAAAAAACGCTTGACAACGAATTTGGGAGCGACCCAGAGTGCCATAGAGCTCACAACGAACAAACCTTATACTTATAAAGGTATGTTGTTTTCGATTGGCCGTCCGGAAGCGTCTGGAATCATTAAGAAGCGTGCTGCAAGTTTTTTCTTCTCCTAGTGAAAAAACAAAAACAAAATATTTGATTTTTCACCAATACAGATATTAAATTTTAGAATTGGGTGGAAGCGATTCAAAGTTTTTTATTGGATTTCAGAATGAGTGAATCATTGAGTGATTCCAATCGAAAACGACATTGAAAAAGTTTTTGAAAAAATATTGTTCAAATAAAACCAACTGTACCTAATCTTTAAATGTGTTTAAACAAAAAAGTCAGAGATAAAGGTAGTCTTGTCAATTGAGCCTAAATGACATGAATAATTAATTTTTTTTTCAAGTTAACCTTTTTAAGTTAATACACTGCACATTTTTAATAAATGCATTAACAAGTATATGAGAGGTAAGACATAATCTGCTATTGCTTTTTTTCGTGATTTTAAAAAATTGTTTTTAGATGAATTTTTTTTTAGAGGCGCCACTTGCAATCTTGCCCAGGGGCGCCGGTAGTGCTTAAACCGGCACTGGGCGAAGGGTTCATATAACTCGATTATTTCCGTCTTACCTTTTGAAATTCTCAAACTCAACAACATAAACTTCTGGCAACATGAATATAATTTCAATCAAAACCTGCACACGCTGTCAACATTATTTCAAATACTCTTCTTTCAGTTCTACTCTACACACCTATCTGATTTTCAACTCACTCTATAAACAAACACAAAACTAGAGCAAAAAAAGGTAACCCGAAAAATGTCGTCTTATAAACAATAGAACAAATTTGTTTTCTTTCCTCTTTTTTCATTTACTTATTACTGCCCTTGTGACCTCTATGTTTAATACACGCTTTCTTATGGAAGAAAATAAGACGATACCCTTCAAGCAAGAAAACTGAGTTCAACAAAGAAACTCCGACCTCAGACCGCGAAAATCGGGGTTGCACTCACACACTTGCAACTTTTTGTGTATGAACACAAAAGTCGAACGAGAATCGTGGTGAAAAATGAGAAAAGGAAAAGAAAGACAAGGCCAACAAGAGCCAAAGCGTCATTTTGTTATTTTTTGTTGAAGTGTTTGGTCGCGTCGTGTCTCGTGTCTCGTGTCGTTGTTTGTATAATGTTAGATTATTAATTATAAACAATTATATTAAATTATAAACAATATGGAAAACAAAAAAGGTATGTTGTATATATCGCTCAAAGTGTTTGGATTAAAATGTTGTTTCTGCTTGTGTTGTAGATGTAATCTCTAATGATGAAGAAAAATCCAGAAGATGAAACATGCGATTGGGTATCTAAAAAAAAAACACCAACAACAGCAGAAGCATCAAATGAAATAAAATGAAAAAAATGTATTGTATTTTATATTGTATTTATTGTGAAAATTTCGTTTGCCAAAATAAAATAAAAAAACAGTTTCAGTGAAAAAAAAAATAAATCTTGTTCTTTTTTTGGTCGCAAATGCGAAATGTCATCCCTTTTTTATTCCTCTTTCTGGTAGGTTTTCGCTGCTCCGACTCAGGTCCGCCTTCGGCTCCGTTTTCTCGTAATGGAGATTTTCACCACACCAATACATATGCAATAGACTTCGCGGTGATTATAATTTCCATACTAATTTGAGCCGCCTTCGGACCCGTTTCTGAGCCGAAGTCGGACTCAGCTCCGCCTGAGGCGGAGCGGATTCGGACCGAGGTCGGACCTGTTTGCTTGAAGGGTATTCTTCGTCTTACTTTTTGGTAAATTTTTATGTATGTATCTCTCATAATTTTAATGCGCAGTGCGCATGTCAGTGTCTGCTTGAGGTAGGTTTCATTTTTCATAGGAAGAAAAAAAAGGTAGAATAAGACGGTTTCCTCCGACTTATTTGGAGAATTTGTGTGTATCGCGCAATCGCTGAGCTGATGAGCCAAATTATGTATGTTCTGCAGGTTGTGGGTGAGGTAAATTTTATTTGAAGAAAATCAGTTAGGAAAATAATAAAAGGTATAGAACAAGAAAATAACACGCTCCTTTCCGACTTATTATCTGAGTTTGTATGTATCTCACCACTGGGCTGCTGTGTCAAAGGTTTCCACTATGATAAGAAATATGCGTGGATGTTATATTTAATGTCATAAGGCATTTTTGTTGGCAGAAAGTGCATAAAGTAACTGCAATTTCCATAAAGTGGCACAACTGCCCCAATTAACTTCAGCAAGTCCCAACTCCCAAGCAGAACGCAGTGCAATTTTGAAAGTAATAAAAATTTAGATGATGCAAAATTTGTGAAATTTTTTTAGATAGGTAGTAAGATTTAATGTTTTGATTATGACTTTAATATCATTGTTCGACAAAAAAAAAAGTCGAGAGCAAGAACTTTGCTTGTGATTTTTTTTTAAATTTAGTGTTCTGAATTCAGAAGTCACAAATTGTCATTTGCTAATTTCTAAGATTTTGATATATAATTTTCTATTTGCAATAATCTTTGAAAACAAATAATTTTGAAAAGAAATAAAAATATTTTATACAATAAAATACGAGTATGACTTTTTGACATTCAAAAATTAGTTTTCTAAAAAAATACACGTTGGTAGAATTCCACTTCAAAAGTACCGAAAAATAACGTTTTCTACCAGTTAATATTCAAGTATTTCAAAAACGTGACGGTCCAATGCAATTTTCACTTCGGGAAAATCCTTTAGAAAAGTATCGTTTTGTTCAAGCTCTATTTTGTAACTTTAAAGGTATTATTTTAGGATTAGAGGATTCAAATACCCAATTTTGATCAGTTTAGTTTTATGAAGAAAACAAAAGGACGCTCTTACTTATAGTTTGTAAACACCTAGATAACTGTTGCTTATGTCGGCGTCGAGAGATCTTTTTAGTTCTAAGGCGATTTCATGCATACATGTTTAAGACATTCTCAAGGAGAAGATAGACTTTCTGATCTAGCACTTTAATCTATAGGTAGAAAAAAACTTCTTCTAAATTCTAATTACTAAAAGTAGACTTGACTTTTAAGAAAAAGTTCTTGCAGAGTTTTATGAAAGAAAGACGTAGAATTTTGCACACTATTTAATGGAAACTTTATTAAAAAAAATTATAATATATAACGCAGAAGTGCATTAAAAATTTGGAATTGAATTTCTTGGTGACTTACCATTTGAAATCAACCACGCCTCGCCACTGCAAGACACTTCGAGTAGTGTAGCGTTGAAACGACCCCTTGGGGTACAATAGATCTTATAGTACGCAGTGCATCTTACACCCCAAATATCAATCAAAATGTTGCTGAAAGGCTACTTCATGAATATGCTGATATCTTCTCTTCACCCAGCGAGTAGTACGGCCGAACACAACTGGTGCAGCATCGAGTCGACACAGAAGATGCTAGACCTATACGTCAACCAGAAAGACGTCTCCGATTGGACAAACAAGGTGAAGTTGAGACGGGCTGATCAAAAATTGCAAAATCCCAAAATCTCTTGGGAATCACCGGTAGTTCTCGTCAAAAAGAAGCATGGAAACACTTGATTTTGTGTCGACTACCGCATTTTGAATGATGTGACAAAGAAAGACTACCCACTGCCAAGAATCAGCGATACTCTAGATGCTATGGAAGGAGCACAATAGTTTTCGAATTTGGACCTGAAGAGTGGCTACTGTAAGATAGAAATCCATCCAGAAGATCAGGAAAAGACAGCTTTCTCCACAGGAAATGGTCTGTGGCAGTTAAATGTCATGCTATTTTGGCTATGTAATGCTCCAGCTACCTTTAAACGTTTAATGGAGTATGTTTTAAATAGATTCACATGGAAATCTTGACTAGTCTTTTTAGATGTTGTCATCGTTTACGGGAAAACATTTGATGACCATTGTGAAAACCTAAAGGTTGTATTCCAGAACCTACGAGAAACATATCTAAAGTTGAATCCAGAGAAATGTGCGCTCTTCAAGACCGAGGTATATGGGGCATATCATCTCATCCCAAGGAGTAAGGACTGATCCTGAAAAAGTTGACACTGTGAAAAATTGGCCAATCCCTCAGGACAAACATCAAGTTCGGAGTTTCCTCGATCTGGCAACGTACTACCGACGATTGGTGAAGGATTTTGCGAGAAAAAGTTTGCACCAGCTTACGGAGAAGGGTAATCCCTTTAAATGCTCAGGTGAGTGTGAGAAAAGCTTTCTGGAGCTCCTGTTTTGGCCTATCCGACTCCAGGTAAACAATTCATCATTGACGCAGATGCAAGTAATGTTGAAATTGGTGCTGTTTTATCGCAAGTTCATGACGGAGAAGAAAAGGTCGTTGCCTATTACAGCAAGGTACTGTCGAAATAAGAAAAAAACTATTGCGTGACCAGGAGGGAACTTGCTGCTCTGACATTGGCAACAAAGCACTTCCATAAGTACATGAACAGAAATTCCTTCTTTGCAAAGATCATGGTGCACTAAATTAGCTTTTGAAATTCAAAAATCCTGAGGGTCAAGCAGCAAGATAGATCGAGAGACTTCAGACGTATCAATGTCAGATTCAACATCGAAGAGGAAAGCTGCATTCAAATGCAGACGCATTATAGCGGTGCCCGTGCAAGCAAGACTGCAACCATTGCACACGCCAAGAGGAAAAGGAAGTTGTTGCTGTTAGATGAACGAGAGCTGATCCCATTTGCGGCTGGAGTAATCAAGAACTCAGGATGGCCCAACAGGAAGATTCGGACATCGAACCCATCCTTGCGTGGAAGAAACATGAAGAGAAACCACAATGGGCCGACATCTCCGACCGAAGCCCCACTCTCAAAGCATATTGGGCACAATGGGATTATGGGATTCGCTACGTAGGTGGATGGTAAAACCTTTGTAATGCAGCTAGTCGTACCTCAGTCAAAGGTTAATGAATATGTTCTTCGAGAGATGCACGATCGAACTTCTGGAGGCCATTTAGGCATCAAAAAGGCGCTGGAAAAGTTACGACAGCGATTCTACGGGTTACGTGAGAGAGAAGACGTTGAAAAGTGGTACCGAAAATGTGATACTTCTGCTGCTAGAGTTATGTACACACTGTTTCCATTAAACTGATCGATGACGATCACATATTTCTCGCAATGCTTACAAAACAAACCCAGTATTTTCAACTGTAACAAAATACCTACACAAACCAGTATTCATATAAGAGTTCTATTTTAAGATTAAGAGTACTTTATTAAGCTAGTATTAAGAGCTCCATATTAAGTTTGTATAAGAGTACTATATTAAGTTTAGTTTTTGTTGCAGTTGATGTTTATTCTTAGAACTAGAAACACGATTCAGATCAAATAAATTGTTCCTAATTTAAGTAAAGCTGTTTTTTTATTGATTGATTTCAAACGGAACCCTAAGCACCATAACTGGCGCAGTCGGTGTTAGCAAAACTTCGGAAGCCAAGCGTTAAAATATCAAAAGCATATTGATATACATAAGTACTTTTTGCTGCAAATGAATATTGCACAAGAATAATAATTCATTTAAGTAGTAACTATTTTTCACGTGAGTTTCGCACCAAAAGAATGTTGGAGTAAAGTGGATATTTTGCAAAACGAGGATCAGGGCCCATCTTGTATAAAGAATTTCAATTCTTTGGTCCAAAGGAACTTTCTACGAATCAATAAAAAGAGCTAATCTACATATAAGCTTGTATAAGTTATGTATACAAAAATATATTAAAAAGAAATATAGATCTTAAAACTAACAACCAAATTAACATAACTGATAAAAATATGTATATGGACATAACTACATAAATAACAATATTACTCAATCACATTATTTGTTTTTATTATTTCGATTATCATAACATATTAAAACATTAATTAATTTTATAATTATAAGAGTTAATTACACCGGCACACAAAAAAAAAGTGTCATGTACCAGGAACCACACCTATCTTTTTATATGTTTTTCGGCACGCTGAATCCGAATTTCAAGTCCGTTTGGCCCGGTCACCTCCAGTCAAAATTTGGGAAAAAAAGTTAAAAAAACACATTAAATACTTTTTTTACCAAGTCTGTGAATTTAAATACGAAATTAATCAATGAAATAAACTGCCTCAGTAAATTTCTTATCACATAGGTAATGAAAACCATATGCTTCTATGCCTTATAGGCCAGTTGAAATCGGTCCCAAGAATCTCGCGACTTTTTTTTATAAAAATGGCAAAGGTACCCAGTTCAAGGCGTATCAAAGTGAGATGGGTAAGGGGGGGGGGGCATACTGCCTCCCTGCAACCCCCCTTCTTGAGCACACTATAGGATTTGGGGTGTGATCAAGGTTGGGTATGTACAAAGTTTCTTTTGGATTCGAAGAAACTTTTAAATTTTGAAAGAAAACGAATTCTCAAAAATAAATAAAAATGGTATAGGTATGAAGTCCAAGGCGTATCAAAGTCGGATGGGTAAGGGGAGCATACTGCCCTCCTGCAACCCCCCCTGCTTGGGCACACTATAGGATTTGGGATGGGGTCAAGGTTGGGTATGTACAAAGTTTCTTTTAGATTCGAAGAAACTTTTAAATTTTGAAAGAAAACGAATTCTCAAAAATAAATAAAAATGGTATAGGTATGAAGTCCAAGGCGTATCAAAGTGAGATGGGAAAATTGCCCTTCCCGCCTAAGCAGGGGGAGATAGACCCCCCCTCCCATAGTAAAAAATGATTGTATTGAACTCTTCTACAAAATACCGTTATCAATTCTTGTCGCCTAGGTTATCGTACTCTCCCCGTCAAAATCATGGAGGTGGAAAATTTCGATGACCGAATTCTTAAAAAATCAACTTTGCTTTATGATACAAGTTTCATGCTCAAATGTTCGCTTTAGCCATAATTTGTCGGCTCATGAACGGGCAGAGCACAAAAATGTATATTTTTCAATTTACCACAAAACCCCAAAAATTAGTACTAGAAAAACGTTCCTGGAAATGGTGGTGACTTTAGAGGTCCAGAAATAGTGTCAATGTGAATGATATGTTATTATACTAAGATAGTAGGTCTTAAATAAATAAAATATAACTTTATTTCTTGGGGCAGAGACCGATTTCTACAAAAAAAATGTTTTTATGTACCTCCGAAACACTTAGGCCATAAGTAATTTTTTCTTTTGTTTTTGTTGTCACTTTTTTGATAAAATTGTTTATAACAGCCATACTTAGATAGGATACTGAGTAAAAATACCCAAAAAATGCAAAATTATGAGTGTAAGACTACATTATTGATTCAGATTCTAAAAGCGTTCCCAGAAATGACGTTTTGACCTTAATTTATTTTTATTTTTTATGCAACAAATTATTTTCATTCAACGAAATATTTTTGAGATTATATTGTAGTGGCCTCGATTTTTGATCATAATATCACCAACAAATTTAAATTTCAATCTAGCTATACTCTAAAACAAGTGTTCCCGTAAATGACGGGTAATTGATGTACGGTACTTAAAAATGAAACTAAAACTAGTTTCTAACATACATTTTATAAATTTATCCATAAAAAAGGTGTGGAATGATATATCTAGGAAAAAATCAACTTAAAAAACTGCTTGCAGCACCTTTTTGTACATTAGATGATTAAAATATTGATACATTAATAAATGTTGGTATTATGCGTCATTTTTCTTGGGACAACTTTTATCAATGTATAAAAAATAACAAAACTTAATTTTTTTGTAAGAGATGTACCAATTAATAAAGAGTATTGTGTATATGTAGTGTTAAGAAAAGAAATACTCAAAAAATAATTAACTTTTATGTGATTTTAAGCCATTTGATTTTCAATTTTTGAGTTATGGACATGCCCGGGAACGCTTTTTTTGTATATTAGATGCAATAAAAAAGAAATGGAAACTTTTCTAACCGAAACAAATATATTCTTAGATGCGTGTTTACTATTTTAATTGGTAAATGAGAAAAAAGCTTTAAATAAATGTTATTTTTATTGAAGAAAAATGCCTGGACATCAAATTTTCCACCTCCATGATTTTGACCCATATATCAGATAGAGTGAAAGTGACGAAACCGAACATATTTCTCAAATTTCAATGGCATATAAAAGTAGTTCTCAAATTTCCCCGGGATTTTCTTGATTAGTCATAGATCCAACGTTGTTAAATAATAGCTTGGGTATAAATGGTACTGCTGAGTAGTAGCCAGAGATATCCAACAGAGATGAGAAACTTCTGACGTCATACGGGTTTGCCTACAAGCTGCTTTAGACATTTTTGGATAAGTATGCGTGAAAAAAATATACATTTTTGGCTAAGTATGCGTGAAAAATCGTACATTTTTGCTTAGGTGTGCGTAAAAACACCGTGGCTACACTATGTGTGTTTTTCACATTTATTCACGAATACAAAAGAGATTACAACAACACGAAATAAACAAATGGGTTTTGGGGGGTAAAACGTACGAAAGTTTCCCATCTCCTTTGGGTATCTCTGGTAGTAGCATGGGTTCAAATGCTAATTTAGTAAATAACACAGGTAACGGTTCAAATGAAATGAGCGCTAGTATTAGCAATATTCACAATAATGTTGTACAGCAAAGTAACATAAATATTAATATAGGTGTAAGGAGTGTAGAAAGCGGTGTAATAAGTGGCATGAATATGAATACAATTAATGGCGTCTTTAATTCTCTTAAATTCAGCGGCAATCGTAGACTACTTTATGAGTTTCTAAATAATGTTGAGGTGTTATGGGTAGTATAAACAACACACCGTATGCTCCCATTATAATGAGAGCAATTCGAAACAAAATTACTGGTGAAGCAAACGAGGTGTTAAACATGTTTGGAACACCTCTTGATTGGCCCCTTATTAAAACAAATTTAATCTTGCGCTTCTTTTATAAGAGAAGTGAGACGTATCTCATAAGAGATTTGCATAATATAAAAAAAGCAAACGACACCCTTGAAGTGTACGAATGTAGAATTATAGACATCTTGTCAACGTTGAATAACCATGTGCACATTCATGAAAAAGATTCTAATGTAGTTTCAGCCAAAGAAGGCCTTTATTCAGAAATGTGTCTTAACACATTTCTTATAGGATTAAGAGAACCTTTAGGCTCTATAAAACTCTTACAACATGAAATACCCTATTCTTTTAAGGGGTAATAACACCTTGTAAACCACGAAATCGAGCGTCATTTTCATTAGCGTATAAAACAAAGTAGAAATATTATTTTCTTTTGGTGTTTGTTTAGTTTAATTAAGTATATTAATAGGTAACAGAATAGGCTAATGTAAATTTTTTTAATGATGTGAAATTTTTTAAATGGCGGTGTAGTTCAGGATGATAGTAAAATCCTGTGCTCCCATCGGGCGACCAACTAACTCCTACAGTTTGGATAATGCTTTGAAGGACTTACAGGGAAGAATATGTCTCATATGTATGGATAACATTATAGTCCTTCCTTGGCCTTTTAGGTTACTATAGGAAGTTTATTCAAGATTTTGCTAAACTAACAAAGTGTGTCTAAGTGTCTAAAAAAAGGAAGAAAAATTGTGTTAATCGATCGTTATCTTAATTGTTTTGAACATTGCAAGGACATACTCAGCAATGACTCACTTTTGCAGTACCCTGACTTTTCGAAACCTTTTATCCTCTCCAGCCACCGATGCTAGCAATTTCGGTCTCGGTGCAGTCTTGAGTCAAGACCCAATAGGTTCAGACAAGCCAATATCATATGCTTTACACACACTAAATTACTCGAAAATCAATCTCAGTACAGTGGAAAAAGAGGTACTCACTATCGTTTAGATTACTAAACATTTTCGCCCATATTTATATGGACTTAACTTTCACATAGTTACCGACCACAAACTACTTACTTGGCTGTTTTCCTTAAAAGACCCAAACCTAAATTAATAAGATGGAGACTTAGGCTTGAGAAGTTTGAATACGAGATTCATTATAAGAAAGGCAAGTTAAACACCAATGTCGATGCTTTAAGCCGCGTTAAAAATAACATAAATGAATCTTTGCAAAACAATGTAGCAGATTTAGAAACAAGTTCCAATCTATCAACTATTCACTCTGCTTCCGAAAATTTAGACGATGGATTGCAGAACGCCCTTTAAACGAGTTCACTGATCAGCTTGTCCTTCTAAAAATAGATAGCTAAATTAATCCTGAAATGTCTTACATTGTAAGACTTACAAGATACCAGACTAAACGTCGAAGAGTCTTTAAACATTCAAATTTATACAGTGAAGAAAAAATAACATAACATTCTTAAAGACAGTCCCGAAAAAACTTATTGCGTTATACACGGACGAAGAGACTTTTAGAATGGTACAAAATGTTTACTCAAAACTTTTCTCTAATCGCAAGATATTTAAACTTGTTCGTTGTAAGGAAATTTTAAACGACATAGTTAAAAGTGATGACCAGGACAAAATTATTTACGAATATCATTTGAATTCCAACCACAGGGGTATTAATGAGACCCTTCAACACCTTCGTCGAACTTATTACTTTCCAAATATGAAAACGAAAATAACAAAAATAATAAATAATTGCGAAAAATGTCAAGTTCTGAAATACGAGAGACATCCTCCGAAAGTAAAGTACGAGCTCACCAAAACACTCAGCGACCTAGCCTACCCTTAGATAAATTACACATTGACGTCTACGCGATTCATAATCAACAGATTTTGACTATCATTGATAGATATTCGAAATTTGTATCTGCCTATATCTTGTCGGCTACAAATAGTTTGAATATAATTCAATCTTTGAAAGAATTTTTCAGTCATCATGGTTATTCAAAGCGAATTGTTTGCGATCCTGGTTCAGAGTTTAACTCAAATCTTTTTTAGGAATTTTGTGATCGATACGACATCCAATTTCACATCACAACACCCCAAATCTCTACAGGAAACCCACAGTTGAACGATTCCATTCCACTTTAACGGAAATTTATAGAATTATTTACGATAGAGACAAGAAACTATTTTCTAAAGATATACTAAATGAAGCGCTCGCAACCTAAAATAATTGAATTCATTCCGTCACAAACTTTACACCTATAGAACTTTTTACAGGCAGTGCACCTACATTTATTAAGACCATTAGTTATGAATCCAAACACGACTTCTTAAATAAATTGCAACACTTTCAAACTAATCTAATTGTTTCTAATTCTTCGAACTAGAAACACGATTCAGATCAAATAAATTGTTCCTAATTTAAGTAAAGCTGTTTTTTTATTGATTGATTTCCAACGGAACCCTAAGAACCATAACTCTAGCAAAGGGCCAGCAGTACAATGTGGGCACACCTTTCGAGAGAATTGCAATAGACGGGGCTGGTCCTTTTCCCGAAACCAACAACGGCAACCGGTATATTCTCGCAGTGATGGATAACTTCAGCAAGTGGCCTGAGGCATTTGCCATCCCAAAGCAAGAAACCAAAACAGTGGTATATAAGATTGTCTTTCATTGGAGTACCCATGGAACTTTATTCCGAACAAGGAAGGAACCTCGAATATAAGATCTTTCAGGAGGTTTGTTCACTCCTTTTTTACTTAGTTAGGGTGACCAGCGCCGTAAGGCGGCTACAATCCGCTGTGGATTTGAGCCTCAACCAACAAGCTTCACCAGCCAGCTTTATCTTTAGCTCGCTGCTTCCAGTTTCACACGCCAAGTTGATTGAGGTCCCCTTCCACTTGGTTGCGCCACCTCAGACGAGGTCTTCCTCTACTGCGCCGCCGTCCCTCTGGGTTGGAGTCGAAAACTTTCCGGGCCGGAGCATTTTTGTCCATGCGCTCCACGTGACCTAGCCATCTCAGGCGCTGCACCTTCACTCTCTTGGCTAGGTTAGCGTCCTTGTACAACCCGTAAAGCTCGTTGTTGCATCTTCTTCTCCTATCACAATGTTTTCATCTGCCTTCGTTAAAGTCCATGCTTCTGCACCATATAGCAGGATTGGGATGATAAGGGTCTTGTATAGGGACACCTTAGTTGCTCGAGAGAGGGCTTTGCTCGTCAATTGCCTTCTCAAACCAAAGTAGAAGCGGTTGGCAAGAGTAATTCTCCGTTTGATTTCAGTGCTGATGTTATTGTCCGTGCCTATAGCGGAGCCTAGGTAGACGAAGTCCTTTACTACCTCGAAGTTATGGCTGTCGATGGTGACGTTTTGTTCAATGCGTCGATGTTGAGTGTAATTTTTTGAAGACAACATATACTTGGTTTTGCCCTCATTGACCCTTAAACCCATTTTTGCCGCTTCCGTTTCTGAGTTCTTCCGATTATGTCAATATCGTCCGCATATGCAAGCAGCTGGAGGGACTTTTGACAGATAGTGCCTCTGGTGTTGACGTTTGAGTTCTTTATAATTCTGTCAAGGACGATGTTAAAGAAGTTGCATGACAGTGCGTCGCATTGTCTAAAACCTTTTTCGACATCAAATGCTGCGGTTAGGTCTTTACTGACTCTGAAGGAGCAGCGTGCATTCTCCATCGTCATCCTGCATAGCCGGATGAGCTTTGCAGGGATGCCAAAATTAGACATAGCTCTATACAATTCATCTCTGTAGATACTGCCATACGCGGCTTTAAAATCGATTAACAGGTGGTGGGTATCGATTTGTTGTTCCTGGGTTTTTTCCAATATCTGCCGTAATGTGAATATTTGATCGATGGTGGACTTTCCTGGTCTAAAGCCACACTGATAAGGACCTATCAGATTGTTGACGAACGGCTTCAGATGTTCACATAGTACGGCAGAGAGGATCTGATATGAGATGTTAAGGAGGCTGATTCCTCTGTAGTTGGCGCAGGTTAGAGGGTCTCCTTTCTTAAGGATCGGGCACACGATGCTGAGATTCCATTCTGTGGACTTGCTTTCCTCCGACCATATTCGGCAGATGAGCTGTTGCATACTCCTAACCAGGTCATTTCCTGCTGCTTAAATAGTTCGGCAGCTAGGCCGTAGGCTCCAGCGGCTTTGTTTGACTTAAACTTGGATATGACTGCCTTCACTTCTTGCAGATCGGGGGACGGAAATGTTGGCCTTCATCGTCGATATTGTATGGTGCAAGCTGCCTTTGGGCTGGGTTGGCTTCGTCATCACCATTGTAGAGATTGCAGAAGTGGTCTTTCCATATTCTCAGCATAGCTTGCGTCTCTACTACGATGTTTCCCTGTTGGTCTTTACAGGCTTCAGTTCTAGGTTTATACCCCTGAGATGTTCTTTTTACCTTCTGGTAAAACTTACGAACTTAATTCCTGTTATAACATCCCCCTATTTCCACGATCGCTTCTTTCTCGTGCTGCCCCTTTTTTTTCTCCTGAGAAGCATATGTTCCTCTGTTCTTTTCCGCTTGTAGAGCTCATTGGCAGCTCTGGTCCTTCTGTGCAGCGCCGCTTTGTATGCTTTCTGTTTAACTGCATGTGCTTGCCGGCATTCATCATCAAACCAGGGGTTTCGTTGTGGTGGCCTTGTGAAACCCAGCACTTCAGAGGCGGCATCTCTAATGGCTTCTTGGCAGTGCTGCCACTGGTTATCTATACTTGCTGCTGGCGGCGTAGGACTTCTTAAGAGGTTATTCGAGACGCGATCGGAATAGGACCTGGCAATCTCTTGCGATTTTAGTCGTCCGACGTTAAACTTCCTCACAGTATTTCCTTGTGTTGGCGATGGTCTGGAAATCCGCATCCGTACATTGGCTACAACCAGGTAGTGGTCAGAGTCAATGTTGGCTCCTCGGAAGGAATGTCTAGCATCGATCGTAATATGGTCAATCTGGTTGACGGTTGATTGATCTGGAGATTTCCATGTCCCTATATGAATCTTGAGATGCGGGAAACGCGTACTTGCTATGACAACATTTTGCCCCTCAGCAAAGTCGACTAGCCTGAATCCGTTATCGGATGTGTTGTCGTGCAGGCTATGCTTTCCGACTGTGCTTCCAAAGATATCTTCTCTTCCTAGCTTTGCATTAAAATCTCCCAGGACAATTTTAATATCGTAGCTTGGGATTTGCTCGTAGGTTTTTTCGAGGAGCTCGTAGAAATTATCTTTGATGGTATCGTCTTTCTCTTCCGTGGGGGTGTGTGCACATATCAGGCTTATGTTGATGAATTTAGCCTTTATGCAGATCGAGGTGAGGCGCTCGTTGACGCAGTTAAAACTCAGGACGTTCTGCCTGAGTCTGCCTCCGATGACAAATCCACATCCAAATGTGCCCTGTTGACGGTTGCAGTCGCCGTAGTAGATGTCATGGGTCTTCAATTTTCTCTTGCCCGGCCCTTGCCATCTTATTTCTTGAATGGCAGTTATATCTGCCTTATAGCAGTCGAGGGCCTCCGCTAATTGTTCGGCTGCACGTGGTCTGTTAAGGGACCTAACATTCCACGTGCAGATCCGAAATTCATTGTCCTTATTTCGTTTGCTAGGGTCGTCATCAGTAAATCCGTCCGTATCCGAGGCTTGTCGTCGGTCCAAAACTACATCCTACTTCTGGTCGGGCAGCTACCCCGGCGGTAGAAGCCCCCAACCTGGAGGGCCAGGCCCTTTAATGACTCCAAGGCCTAGAGGTTGGCTAAGCCGCTCCTTATAGACCTGTGCTCTGAATATGTCTGAGTAGCTCGTATAAGGTGTTCACCAAGTAGTTCGGCCTTACTGGAACTGGTGACGCTACCGTTGATTCTAAAAATGAATTCTTCCGCTACTGTCTATGATTGGAAGTGCCTTGGTGGGAACACTCCTTCGTTGGGGGGTAATTAGTAGCAACAGCCTACTCCGCTTCGACCTTTCCACCATGGGAGCCCCTTCTGCAAAAACAAGTTTCTCGATCGCATAGCTCTAAGCTTCATAGTAGTAGTCACCGTAAGCCCATCCGCCACGACAAGGCTTACCCCCATGGATGGGTTGTTCACTCCTTGGCATCAAGAAAACACGAACAACACCGCTTCTCATCCACAATCTGATGGGATGGTTGATCGATTTAACAGGACACTTAAAGAACACCTGTCTAAGGGGTAGTCGGTGACAACCAACGAGACTGGGATCTGCATATTCCATTATTCTTGATGACATATAGAAGTGCAATACATAGTTCCACCGGACACAAACCATCGGAAGTCCTATTTGGTTCAACAATACGTCTTCCGAGTGAGCTAAAATTGAATGTGTTCCAAACGAGTCACAAGAAATGGATGAGTATGTAGATAACCTCAAAGAAACACTGGCTCGCAATCACCAACGGACAAGGACAAGTATAAAAGCGTCTAGTGACAGGATGAAAACAAGGTATGACGCACGAGTGACAGCAACAGGGTTTCAAGAAAACGAACCTGTGTGGTTTTACAACCCCCATCGACAACAGGGACTATCACCGAAGCTACAACAAAACTGGGAACGCCCTCATATAGTAATAACCAGAATCCACAACGTGGTTTACCGTATACAGAGAGGGGTAAGAGGCAAACTAAAGGTAGTACATTGTGACCGTTTAAATAGTTTTTCGGGAAAAACAATCCCAACAGGGGGGCAAAGTAATGATGAATTACTCAACTTCTTTTAAGATTAACATCTGAACACACTACCTACTACCGTGAAGATAAACATCTGAACGCACCTTTAGAAATAAGTGTGAACATGGCTTTAAATTTTCTGAACGCACCCTTGGACATCCGACTGGAAGTATGAAGTGCCGCCTCCTGGAATGGAAGTTTCGAGGAGCAAAGACGAGAACTTTCGAAGACATTCTCGACATTCAAAGTTTAGGTATAAAAGGGCAGCGTGGTCACCGATAGGAGAAAGTTTAATTTTGAAAGTGACAGATTATACAAGGTGAAATAAAGTGTTGGAAATTGTTATTAGTAAAAGTTTGTTTGTTTGAGCGAATAATAAAAGTTAATAGAGTTGAAATTAAGTGTGTTTTTATTTGAACGGAAAGATAAGTAGAAATAAAATAAACGAAATAAGTTTTATTGTGAACCAGGAATAAAACATTAGAATATTAAATGGAGCTTCTGAAGGAGATTTAGAGGGTGAATTCATATTTTTCGGGAAATAGGGCAGTTCTGTTATTGATTATGGCCTCGTGGGTGGCGACTGGATGTCAATTTTCGAATATTTCAAGGTAGGAAAGGTTATATTTTCCGATCATCTGCCAATAACGATACAAATTCAAAACAACAAATCCTGCAGCTCTCGAGCAAACGCTTGTGAGCTGGCAAATAAAATCTTCAAATGGAACAAAAATAAAAAAGATGAATATAAAACAATAATGGATGCTCTGCTTCAAAAAAAATGGATCGATTGCAAACTATATGCCCTTATGTTATCTGGAGTCAATCGTCATTGGCCACGTCAATTGCCAAATCAGTTACACTCTATAAGAAATCCGCATAGTATGATCGTGAATGCGAAAAACTCAGATAAAAATGTTAAGCTTTGCTCAACTTTCTAAGAAAAAAAGAATCTCAGTCGATTACAATAGATTATTTGGAATTAAATAAGCAATATAAAGAGACGGTTAAAATAAAAAAGCGGGCTAAGTCAAAGCAGAGATGCAAAAGAATTTTGGTCTTTAACGAGAAAGCTGTCTGGTAATTACACTGGTCAACGAGGTTCTTGTTACAGACAGCAAGATATGCTTTTCTATAGTTTTTTTTGGCTGCTGAGTCAGAATAATTCTATCACATCACGATTTTGAGATAATCCCGTTAGAAAATCGAAAATGCCGCTTTTTACCAGTTTTCGAGATTATTTCTTAACTTTTGATTATTTGTTTTATATAGTAAGGTTTTCTAAAAGAACTGACTCTTGTCTTTCTAAATCCGTTTAAATCTCTTAAATATCTCTTTTATTCGTCGAGAAATCTGAAGTTGAAATCAACCTGGTTCTCATGTTTATTTGCTTTTAATAGCAAATCTCCAAAAGTTCTTTGCCAATCGCTTTCAAATTTTGAAAGAAAAATGGTTCAAAAAGACCAAAAACAGTAGATTTTGAAAGTCCATATTCTACCCAATTTTAGCCGTTTTCAATTTTTGTGAACATTATGTTGAAAGATAAAGTATCTTCTTTTATCCTTTACATGTTCATTTGTTCAATATCTATAAATGCTCAAATGATAAAAATAGACTATTTAAACCATACAAAATTTCGATTTTTCTCTTTTATGAATATTTCAATTTAAATTTTTAAAAGGATACATATCGATTGGAAATTTAATAATCTACAAAAAAATAGTAAAAATAAAATTGAATTTTTAAAGAAATAAAATGCACGGCTGGGTCGCACGAACTTGCTCTTAGAGTTAAAGTTGCTTAAATTTTTAAGACTTTTTATATAGAAATTTGGAAAAAAAATAAAATTCGTTTTAAAAAAAAAAATTAAATAAAATCTGAAATTAAATTGCCCTCCAAAACAAGTATGCAGTTTTGATTGATATATTAAGATGCATTTTTAGAAAAAAAATTTTCAAAATCGTTAGAGCCGTTTTTTAAAAAACTAATTTTTTATAAATAATTTTTTGGAAAAAAAATTTTAAAATAAAATTGGTATGCCATTTTGTAGAAATTACTAATCAACATCTTACAACAAAATTAAAAAAAAATTCAATGTCCCGTTTTCGAAAATTTGATTTTTCAAAAAAAAATTTCAAATTTTTTTTTAAAAATCCTAAAATTATTTTTTTGTAAATGTTATTTTTGGTTTATATTTAAATTATATAAATGCTTCTTAACAAAAAGTTTCGTTGAAATCGAATAAGCGGTTTTGGAGATAATCGGATTTGAAAAAAACGGTTCTATGGCAGGTACCGTTAATAATGATTTTCAAACAAAAATTTTTTCATTAGAAGATAGACCTTTACTTAAAACTACTACTTGAATTTTTTAAACAAAATCGTTGGAGCCGTTTTTGAGATATTTCAATTTTACTAAAATCGGTATTTGACAAGTACCGTTATTTTTGGTCCAAAAAAATTAATTCCAAAAACCCCTCTGGAGAGTCGCCAAATAACGCAACATACCAATTTTGACATCAATCGGTCCATCCGTTTAGGCTGTAGCTCCTTATACAGACAGACAGACAGACAGACTGACAGACAGACAGACAGACAGACAGACGGACTTCCGGGACCCACTTTTTTGGCATTTTCTACCATCGTAATGTCATGGAAAAATGTTATCTCAACTTTTTTTTTGTACGAATGCATAACTTGATATATAGTACCTATATCGCAAGTAAAAAATCATGAGTGCCGCAGCACCGCTGCACCACCGCCGTTTGCAGGAATTTTTGCCGCACCCACCGCCGCATCACGACTGCTGCACGTCCGCACTATTTCATTTTGAATGAAAAATTCGGTGCACGACCGCCGCACCACGACTGCAGCACGTCCACACTATTTCAATTTGAATGAAAAATTCGGTGCACGACCGCCGCACCACGACTGCAGCACGGCCGCACTATTTCATTTTGTATGAAAAATTCGCCGCACCATGACACATAACTTTGGATTTCAAGGGAACTTGTTTCCACCCATCAAGCAAGAAAACTGAGTTCAACAAAGAAACTCCGACCTCAGACCGCGAAAATCGGGCTTGCACTCACACACTTGCAACTTTTTGTGTATGAACACAAAGTCGAACGAGAATCGTGGTGAAAAATGAGAAAAGGAAAAGAAAGACAAGGCCAACAAGAGCCAAAGCGTCATTTTGTTATTTTTTGTTGAAGTGTTTGGTCGCGTCGTGTCTCGTGTCGTTGTTTGTATAATGTTAGTTTATTAATTATAAACAATTTTATTAAATTATAAACAATATGGAAAACAAAAAAGGTATGTTTTATATATCGCTCAAAGTGTTTGGGTTAAAATGTTGTTTCTTCTTGTGCTGTAGATGTAATCTCTAATGATGAAGAAAAATCTAAACATGCGATTGGGTATCTAAAAAAACACCAACAACAGCAGCAGCATCAAATGAAATAAAATGAAAAAAAAATGTATTGTATTTATTGTGAAAATTTCGTTTGCCAAAATAAAATAAAAAATAAAACAGTTTCAGTGAAAAAAAAAATAAATCTTGTTCTTTTTTTGGTCGCAAATGCGAAATGTCATCCCTTTCTTATTCCTCTTTCTGGTAGGTTTTCACTGCTCCGGCTCAGGTCTGCCTTCGGCTCCGTTTTCTCGGAATGGAGATTTTCACCACACCAGTACATATGCAATCGACTTCGCGGTGATTATAATTTCCATACTAATTTGAGCCGCCTTCGGACCAGTTTCTGATCCGAAGTCGGACTCAGCTCCGCCTCAGGCGGAGCGGATTCGGACCGAGGTCGGACCTGTTTGCTTGAAGGGCATGTTGCTGTTGTGGATGGCATTTGAGTTTTTTGTGTATCAGAGAAATTTTTCGCATTATAATAATAATTATAGTTGTTCAGCGGAGAAGCAGGTAGAGGATGATTTATATGGGTGCATTGATATAATATACTTGACAGTATCCTTTGTGTAGTTTGTATAAAAATATGAGTAGGTAGATGAGCAGAAGGATTGATTTTCAGGTTCTTGCTCACTTTTGAGTTGTTCTTCGTTGAGAAATTTTTTGTCTCGCACACGCGCGTGCCGGCTGACATGGAAATGTATTTACTTACAATATATAGAATGTTTAGGTTCTTATATGTATGTTGTTTGAGGATGAACTCGATGTCAATCCAATTTACTTTCAAAACCTTTTTAATAAAAATTTTTTTTAAAGTCACCAATGTAAAGAACTCAGTTCGTAACTGAATCGATTTTGTTTTTTATTTACTTATACCTACCTACATTATTAGGAAACAAAAATAAGGCAGCATTAATAACTTATAAGTTACTTTTTTTTAAACCTTGAAATTAATTTTTCAATTATGTAATCAAAGTTTAGGGAAGCTTTCAAAAATAATTTTCAAGCTCAACACTTTGTGAAAAACAATGATCTATTTTTTCAAACTGATATTTTATTTATAAATTCAGATAGGCATTAGCTACTTTTTTGCTTCTGTAGACAATGAAAAACAAAAGGACATATTTATATTATATAACCCCGCACGCACGCGCGAGATTAGTATAATAAACAATACAACCCAGAAATCAACCTAAATATGGAAATCAATCATTGTGCACAAGCACATGTCAAATGTCAATACACATTTTTACACATAAACAAATGCATACCACATATCTAATCCTTTACCTATATCCCCGCACGAGCGATGTGAATATTACACAATGCAAAGAATTTCGCTGACACAAAAAAAAACCCAAAAGTGTCAACTCGCAAGCGCGGGTGCGATATTATAAACACGAAATGAATTGTTAGGAAAAACCCAAGAGCCAAAAAGAACAAAACAACCCTTTTTGAAAACCGAAGATAATGATCTTGCAAAAAATATCTACTATCTACCTACTCTCTGCATCATCTTCATAATTTCATGAATGATTTCTGCCTGCCTGAGTGAGGAAATAGGAAACAAAAAAAAAAGTATTATGTAAACACAAAAGAAAAAAAGAGTTCATCAGCGCCAGCTTATGCGTGGCATTCTTTTGAACTAAATTTGCATGTGTGCGTGATCAATGGAATTTTCAAAGTAAAAAAAGCTAAAATAGACACTTTTTCAACAATTTATATTCAAAATACTGTGAGCAAAAATACATTTTAAAAAATAATCACGCTTTGCCCCACGACTAAAATGCTAAAAAATGCATTTTGACACCTTTCCTTCAAATTAACCGTTCAAACTAACTTCAAATTAAATTTTAGAAATTTTATTGAATTCTCCTAATTTCACTTTATTGTTTTCTTTTTGTTTCATCTAAAAACACTAATAAACGGTAAAGTTATTCTAAGAAGAGTGAGTAAAAAACATGAAATTACAACAAATTAACGAAGCTTTTTTTCTAATAAAAAAAAAAAAAAAAAAATCTGTTTCACGTACTGCATGAAGACACATTTGATCATTATAAAACAAAAAAAAAAAAATAAAAAGTTTCTAAACAACGGTGCCCCAACCAAAATTCTGATTCAATCTAAATTTTTCGACCCTTATAAAAATCGTACAAGAAATGTTTCTAAAATTTAAATGATGCAAAAAGATTCGTACGTTTATTACCTTTTCAAAAAAGTACGTTTCATAAGATTATCTTATAAACTGCAAAAGTTATATAACAATTAGTCAACCACCTTCCATTAAAATGCTATGGAAACCCCCCCTTAAACATTTGTATAATACGAGAATAGAATTTTTTTCATACAAAATGAAATAGTGCCGACGTGCTGCAGTCGTGGTGCGGCGGCGTTGGTACAGCGAATTTTTTTCATTTTTTCAAAATGAAACGGTGCGGACGTGCTGCAGCGGTGGTGCGGCGGTTCAGAAATTTTTGATCATAGTGCGGACGTGCTGCAGCGTAGGTGCGGCGGTCAAAAAGTGCTGCGGACGTGGTGCAGCGGTGGTGCGGTGGAATTCCATTTTTACTCGGGAAAGAATTGCAAGCGGTGAAAATTGGAAACATGGCAAACGTAAGCTAGAAGTTGTAAAAAAAAAATACCTATCTCGGAATGGAAATGTCGTTCAATTTAAAAATGGAAAATCATATAAAAAATAAAGTAGACAAAGCGAAATCAGCAATATACCAAAATTGGAAAAAAATCTTCAGCAAACGATTTATTAACTGTCAGTGTCAGTCCCAAATACATATAACGTATTCAATGCTACAGCCAAGTCTATTATGTTTTATGGTGCACAAGTTTGGGGGATAGAACGACAGGAGGAAACGGAAAGCCTGCTGTGGTTCTTTCTAAGGAAAATCTTTTACCTTTCATTAAACACGCCAAAATATATGTATCAACTGGAGTCCAAGTAGTTAACAATGATTATTTCTGCTGTTTATTATTATTTATTAAGGGTATATAGTAAATGGATTGACATTTCAACTGTCAAAGTGGAAGTGCAAGTTTTCGTAGCTCCCGTATTTTTCGAAATTAAATCATAAATCTGTTGAAATTTTCTAAGAAAAATCACGCGAAAATAGTCATAAAAGCACTCTAATTAAACTCTAAAAATTAAAAGTTGAATTCACTGAAGTTAATAAGCTCTATAAAAAGAAAAATCAAAAATATATTTTCCGCGATACAGCAAAATCAAATTGCGGTATAACGATTAGCTGATGAACCGTAAGCGTAGCCTATTTGAAACTTCACCCGAACAAAAAACTGCCATTAAAAAGAGTTCTCATACAAAAACACCAAATATGGGAATAGGTGAATTATCAATTGCTGATCTCAAAACTGTCCTTAATGAGACCCTTGAAGAAAAGTTTAAGGATCTAGCCACAAAGAATGACTTTTTGATGCTTTCAAACGAGCTAACTGCTTTGAAGACACTCAACACACAACTCAACAATAAACTCATAGTCATGACGGAAAGGTGCGACTTGCTTGAAACCCAATTGGAAATTCTTTCACGGAAATCGAACGAGAAGTCTATTATGGTACACCTTCCTTTAAACACAGAAACCGATGAAATCCAATTCGCAAAACAGACTTGCAAGGGGCTTCTGAAGTTAAATGAAGACAAAGATATCCAATTTAAGAGCTCCAGACAAATACGCAACAACAACACTGAAAGAGGAACTGTCATCATCGAACTTCCAATAGCGGCGATCACCGATAAACTTATTTCGGCCGCACACACGCTCAAAGGATCCGGAATAAGTTTATTTCGAGAGCAATCACTTTTATCACGCAAAAAAAGAAAAACACTAATTGAAACAAAAAACAAACTGCTGCAGATAAATCCAAACACCCGGATTTTCGTCAAAGGAGACAACAAATTGCAAATCAACAATCAACATTTTGTTTACCAAATTTCACGAGGTTTAGTTGTCAAATCAGCAGCGGATATGTCACTCATTAGTGATCTATTTGGTGACAGTTGCTATGATTACTTTGACTGCAGCGAGGGAGCGAAGTTAGCTGTGGCTCCAAATTGTTCTTCCTCTTTTGGCCACCAACCGCAGCGAGCGCCTTCTGGAAATCAAAGCTCACAACATCTTAGGGATAAAACACTATAGGTAAATTCTGTCGTCTGCCATAACACAATTATTTTTAATAAATTAAATATATGTTCGTATAATATAACTGGTCTCTGTTAAAAATGCAAAGCTTTACAAAAAAAAGACTAAAGTTTTAATTAGCAAAGGAAATTTTATTTTAAAGAAAAAAAGCACGACTTCTTCCAAACCACGTTTTTATATACAATGACGTTTCGTTCGCTTTTGATGTTTTTCTTTTTATTGACGTTTTGTTGGTGGCAAGGCTGCCACTTGTTATTTTATCATTTTTAGTACTTTTCAACATTCCGCCCACCTCGTCCAGTTATTGTGACGAAACATCTGGCCGCCCACCGTGTTCATCAATAGGGCTGTTGTCAATTGGAAGCACAACCAACTTGGAGATAGCTAGTTTATATATTGATGACTGTGTACGAATCGTAGCAACCCGTACAAGATTGTCTTCACCAGTATGTACCTATAAGACACGGCCAAGTGGCCATTGAGTGGGTGGTAGTCGTTCATCTCGGACTAACACTAGGTCGCCCACTTTAATATTGGTTTTGGTTTGTTTCCACTTACTTCTTACTTGTAGCTCATGAAGGTACTCGCAGTTCCATCTCTTCCAAAAACCCTGATGCATATGCTGGAGCTGCTTCCATCGCGTTAATCTAACTGTTTTGATTTCGAGTAGGTCTGGTTCCGGAGTAGCAGTGATGGGACCCCCCACCAAGAAATACCCCGGAGTCAAAGCAGTTAGGTCATCGGTATCATCAGAGAGGGCTGAAAGAGGCCTCGAATTAAGTACCGCTTCAATTTGCTTGAGAAAGGTATAAAACTCCTCGAAAGTCAGAGTTGCATCTTCGATTGTTCGCCTTAGATGGTGCTTCATTCTCTTGACACCAGCCTCCCACATGCCACCAAAGTTTGGAGAGCCTGGAGGGATGAAGTGCCACGAGACACCGTGGCAAGAGACGGAGCGTGCCCCTTCTTCTAGCTGTTTTCGATAGGCAGCAAAACCTGCCTTCAGAACTGCGTTTGCACCAGCAAACGTCGATGCACAGTCACTATAGATGCTAGAACTGTAACCTCGTTGGGCAAAAAAGCGTCGTAAGGCAGCAAGAAATGTTTCGGTGGTCATGTCACTGACGAGCTCTAGATGAATAGCTCTAGTGCTCAGGCAGACAAAGAGAGCTATCCATCCTTTGTAGCTATGATGGCCTCGACCTTTACTAGTTCGAATTGCATAGGGCCCCGGCATAATCTAAACCAGAATTCTTGAAAGGAACTGCAGGTGTACAGCGAGCAGTGGGAAGATTTCCCATAATCTGGTTAGTGGATTGTGCTCTATGGCGAATACAGGTCACACATTTGCGGATGAACTTATGAACTGCGACACGGCAGTCGATTATCCAATAGCGTCTTCGAAGAAGGTTAAGAGTAGCCTGTTTGCCACCATGCATAGTAGATGTATGCCCTTGATCAATGAGCATCTTCGTTAGTTTACTTTCCTTAGGAAGAATGATGGGAAACCGTTCAGATGCAGACAATATAGCATTTTTCAATCGACCATTCAATCGTAAGATGCCATTTTCATCGATCATTGGATTTAACTTCAATAACTTGCTTGTTGAACTTATTGGTCTACCTTGAGAGAGACAAGAAACTTCATTAGCAAAATGTATTTTTTGAACATACCTGATCCAGAGGTGTAAAGCCTCTCGTCTTTCAGAAGCCGTGGACCAGGCTGATGTTGGATGTGGTTTTTTCAATTTAATTGCAATATAGCGATTACACCAGCATGTGACTCCAACCAAGGTGTTAATGTTGGAGTATTTGTAGAGTAAACCCATCGCTCCTAAATCCTCCGTTAGTTCAGGTGGAGCTTGGGTAGTCAGCAGTGTTGTAACTTCGGGTACATTATTGAAGCCGAAAATTTGTTTCGGCCATTCGGATTTATCGTTCCGTAGCCATGATGGACCAGACCACCACATATCAAGGGTCCCTAGCTGAGAAGGATACACACCGCGGGAGGCTACGTCAGCCGGATTACTTTTAGTAGGCACATACATCTGTAGTAGCTTCGGATGAAAAGAAACTACTTCTTTGAATTCTTAAACAGAACTGATTTAATTTTATTTTGTAAGCACTATTTATATCAAAAAGTTTGTTTATATTCGATAAACAAACTTTGCACAGAATTGGTGATTAATATAAAATTTGTTCTTAAAGTAAAAATGATGATTTTAAAACTAAGTGGAAAATACAAAATTATTAATTTCATGAATCGCGACATTACTCGCCCTCTAGTGACAACGATATCTGTCTGGAATATGGACACGTCTACCGCTTCTTGTAGTCTGAGTCTGAGTGGTTGGCATGTGAGGTGGAGTAGGTGTTAGATTTCTTTCTTGGATTTGGTGTTGATCATTTAAAAGAAATGCTGGTTTTAGGCGATCAATCGAGATGTTTTTCTGATGGTCCTTTGATTTCTAGTGTGAAGTATTTGTTTGTTTTTGATTTCACTAGATATGGGCCATCATAAGGTTGTTGTAGTGGTTTTTTTACTGCATCGTTACGAACAAAAACATGACTTGAATGTTGAAGGTTCTTATCGATGAAAATTTTGGTTGAACCATGACGTTCCGGTTGAAAAGGCTTAATATTTTGCATAATATCTCGAAATTTGTTGAGAAAATCATGGCTTGATGAAGAGTTAGTTGCAATAAACATATCGCCTGGGAGTCTCAATGTTGTTCCATAGACAAGTTCAGCTAAAGTTGCTTTAAAGTCTTCTTGTACGGATGATCTTAGGCCGAGCAGAACAATTGGGAGTTTGGCAACCCAATCTTCTGTTTCATGGCATTTGATTGCTGCCTTCAGAGTCCATGGAATCGTTCTATCATTCCATTTGCCTGGGGATGATAAGGCGATGAACGGTGTCTCTTGATGCCCAAAAGTTTTGACAGTTCATTGAAAAGAGAGGATTCAAACTGTCTTCCTTGGTCCGTCACGATTTCTTTAGGAATTCCAAACCTGGAAATCCATCTAGAAAGAAAAGCTGTTGCCACTGTTTCGGCGGTGATGTCTGGTATAGGAATAACTTCTGGCCATCTTGTGAAACGATCAATACAGGTTAGGGCATACGAGTTTCCGGTTGAGTATGGTAAGGGTCCAATAAGATCAAGATGAACATGACGAAATCTTTCTTCGGGAGGTGAAAAACTTGCAATTGGAGATCGGATATGATGTTGAATCTTGCTTTTTTGGCAGCTTAGGCACGCTTGAGACCATTTGCGACAATCTTTCTTCAAGTCAGGCCATATGTATCGTTCTTTTATCATCTGGGTAGTTTTCTTAACACTGGGATGTGACATGTTGTGGATTGTATTGAAAACTTGACGTCGTAGATCTGATGGAATGTATGGTCGTGCTTTGCCTTTTGAAATATCACAAAAGATTTGGTGATTTGTATCTGGTAGAGTGATTTGCTTCAACTGTAGAGACGAAGAGGTAGAGTTGAGGAGGTTCTTGAGTTCTTCATCGTTTTGTTGTTTATAAGTCACATCGTTGTAATCGATTGAGGATGGTGAAGAAATGGCGTTAAGTCTGGATAAAGCATCAGCGACTACGTTGTCTTTGCCGCTGATGTGAATTATATCAGTTGTAAACTGTCCGATGAAGTCCAAATGTCTGAGTTGACGAGGGCTTGATTTCTCTGGCTTTTGTTGAAAAGCGAAAGTAAACATTTCCACCATATGCTGGAAGTGCTTGATTGCCATGTAAGCACTTAGCAGCTCTCGGTCATAGGCACTATATTTGCTTTGTTTAGGTAAAAACTTTTTTGAGAAGAAGCCAAGAGGTTGCCAATGGTTAGAGACAAGCTGTTGAACAACTGCACCTGCAGCAGTATCGGATGCATCTGTCATGATTGACAATGGAGCGTCAGTATCTGGATGTGCTAGGAGAGTTAAGTTGGCTAGAGCTTCTTTACAGGATTGAAAAGCATTTTCTAGTTCGGCCGTCCAATTGATAGACGTGTTATCATTTTTCTTGTTGCCACATGGATATGCATGAAGTGGAGCTTGGATTTGAGCAGCATTTGGAATAAAACGTCGGTAGAAGTTAAGCATGCCCAAAAATCTTCGGAGCTCTTGGACTGTTGATGGTTTCTTGTATGACATGATGTTTTCAACTTTGCATGGCAATGGTTTGAGTCCTTCTTCAGTGACAAGATAACCCAAGAAGCTTATGGATGATGACTGGAAAGTGCATTTGGAAGGATTGATGGTAAGACCAAATTCTCGAAAACGTTGGAAAAGCTGTTTGAGATGATTTAGGTGCTCTTCAGATGAATTTGATGCGATTAGGAAGTCATCAATGTAAGGAAAACAGAAATCAAGGCCTTTGGTCACTTCATGAACGAATCGTTGAAAAGTTTGTGCAGCGTTGCACAGACCAAAAGTCATCACCATGAACTCGAACAGTCCAAAAGGAGTGATGATAGCTGTTTTTGGGATATCTTCTGGTTCCACAGGGATCTGATGGTAGGCACGAGTCAGATCTATGACGCTGAAGACTTTCTTACCCTTCAGATGATGAGCAAAATCTCCAATGGGAGGCATGGGAAAGCGATCTGAGATGGTTATCGCATTGAGTCTTCTATAGTCGCCACATGGACGCCAGTCACCATTTTTTTTCTTCACCATGTGAAGAGGACTCGCCCAGCTGCTCTTTGATGGTCGACAAATCCCTTGGTTGATCATGAACTTAAATTCTTGTTTGGCTGTCTTTAGCTGTTCCGGAGATAGACGCCTTGCTTTT
This sequence comes from Episyrphus balteatus, assembly GCF_945859705.1. Lineage (NCBI taxonomy): Eukaryota > Metazoa > Arthropoda > Insecta > Diptera > Syrphidae > Episyrphus > Episyrphus balteatus. Next base: position 82,194,372 of record NC_079134.1, read on the forward strand.
GAAAACACAGGAGGTCCTTTTGTTTGGATGTGGTGTGTCACATTGTGCTTGGTTTTAGCCAACAGATTCGTCTTGGTGATGTCTTGAAATTCATTAAATAAATCGTAAATTAATGAGGACGGATTTATTGTTTGGATGTTTGCGGCACTTGAAGATGTTGTTGCGCCAAAGCCATGTGTTTGAAGACTTGTTTTTCGATCAATTAGTTTCTTATTTTTGACATCAACTAATAGATCGAAAAAGGAGAGGAAATCGGAACCAATGATTGGCTCGGTGACTTGGGCAATGATGAAAGGCCAGGTGAAGTTTCTTCGAAGACCAAGGTTGAGGGACATCAAACGCTCTCCATAAGTTGGATTTTCAGTGCCATTTGCTGCATAGAGAACACGGTTCGATTGATTGTTCCGCTTTTCTATGCTTGATGGTGGAATGACGGAAATTGTGGCTCCAGTGTCAATGAGAAAACATTTATTTGAAGATTTCTCATTGACATAAAGGCGACTTATGGTGTCTGCGGGCTGGCTAGTCGCTGATTGCTGTCCGCAAATTAGTTTTCCGTCTGAAACTGGCAAGGTTCTTGGCACTTTCTTGCTTGTTTGCCAAATCGACGGTGGTAGTAGCACATTTTTTGATTTCTTGACTTTGATTTATTCCGGATAAAATTTTTGGAACGTGAAGAGCTTCGGCTTCTGGATACTTTAAGTTGCTCAATATCCTTTTGAAGAGAAGCAATCTGATTTTTTAACTCAGAAATTTCAGAAACATTGGAGGGCTTTGAGACAGAAGCAACATCTGAATTGGAATAAACGTCAGAAATTTTATCTGCCATTTCTGCCAAAGTCTTGAGTTCTTGGTTGGCACTACACGACAGGATGGACTGGGTGGTGTTTGGGAGCTGCTTCATCCATAAGGTTCTGAGGATGTCTTCAGAAATATTGGATGACGCTAGTTCTCTCATCTTAGAAAGCAGCTGAGTTGGTCGTCTTCCATCGAGAGTAATGCCACTGAGAAGGGTCTGGAGTCTTTTCTGCTCAGTTTCTTGAAACTCTGCTAGAAGTCGAGTCTTCAGACCATTGTATTTTTCTGTAGCAGGAGGGCTGGTGACTACATCTCGAACTTCGGTCAGGACATCTGCTTCAAGGTTTCCAACAAGAGTGAAATACTTTGTGACATCAGATGTGATTGCACTGGTCTGGAACTGGGCTTCAAGCTCGAGGAACCACAGGTCAGGGCTCCGCTTCCAGAATGGTGGCACTTTGATGGAAACTCTGCCAATAACCTCTTTTTGGACCTTGTCTACGGTGTCAGGCATTGTGTTGGTGTCAACAATGCCGTCTTTACCATAAGGGCACACGGGGCCCGTGCCCAGGGCCCCCATTCTCAGGGGGGCCCCGAAAGTACGCAAATTTATCTCACGCTTCTTTTATTCTCAAAGCATTTTTGTCGGCCAGACCATCTACAAAAAAAAAAATTTTAATTTTTATGTGGCATCCAAACAATATGTTTTCAAAAAGAAAACAAATTATGTGGCGTTGTATGCGGACAAAATTTTAAATCCAAACAACCAAACCCAAATTCAATTTTCAAAAAAATAAGACAATAATATTTTCAAAAAACAAGAAAAATACCTTTTTTTTCCACTGTAGGTAAGATTATTTATTATTTATTAATAAAAACAACGAATTCCCTTTCATTATCTTTTTCCTAGAATAATAATTTCGTTTTAAGTTTGCAAAACTGTCAAACTTGAAGTGCGTGTTAAAATCAGTGTAAAAAAAAGAGTGTGTGTACACATGTACACGCGACTGAAGTTATACTTCTCACTCAGTATATTAATTGAATTTCATTTAATATTTTTATTATTTTTCTTTTATATTATTATGAAAATAATCAAAGAGCGTATTTTTTTAACAATCTCAGCTTATGGTATTCTTAGGAAATTTTTTGATGCTATCTCCGTATTTTAACCCAAGACAATCTGACTTCCCTGAATATAGTAAGGTATGCATGAAAAAATCTTTATAATTGGAAATTAAGAATCTTCATACCAATTTCCGGGGCTAAATTTTTGAGAAAAAAAAGGTTTTCTTTTCCCGTGTTTTTTTTACCGTACTGCATTTTTAAATACTAAAGTACTACCAACTCTAAAGGTGAAACGACAGCCCTGCTGCCCAAGTGTCTCCGAGATTGCGATCGCGTCATAATCCCTTTGACATTCTTGTCAAAAAACAAATTTTCACACCCACCGTCCCATAAGAAGTATAACTTCAAAAATATGTGTAGATTTGCATTAAAAGACGAAAAAAGAATCAATTCGTCGGCAAAAAAACAACAATACTTTTTCCGTTGGAAAACTTTTGAGAAAAAATTTTTGCCGGCTCGTCGACGGTACATCAATGTTTTGGTTCAATGGAAAACGCCATGGTAGAATGGTTGGCACCATTTTTTAATTTGCATTGCGAATTTCTCTCGAATTTAAAGACCTACACATAAAATTCATTAAATAACTTTAAAAGGAATTGTTTTTCAAAAAAAAAAAAATATTTTTTTCTTAAATCCAAAAATTAAAAAAAAATTTTTAAAGTTTTCTTAATTTTAATATCAGTTTAAACCTTTTTATGTCTAAATTTTCATTAAAATCGGTTGTGTCGTTTACATTAAGAAATCGGTTCTATGGCAAGTAGGGACCGTTAATAACGGTCCAAAAAAAATATTTTTCTTCTTTCAAATGTGCGGCCTTATTTGCAGCATTACATGTTAGCAAAATCGTTATCCGTTTTTGAGAAAATTGCATTATCTCGAAATCTTTATATTGGAGATATCCGTTGCAAAGGAGACATTAAAATAAAAAAAAAAAAAAACAAAAAAATTAAAAAAAACCGCTCTTGGAAATTACGCACAAATCGTCTGTACCGAGTTTTTAGCAAATCTATCAATCCGTTTGAGCTCTTTTTTTCCAATTCTTCAAACTGAAACTTATAACGGATACGGGGTATAATTATTGGCAGTATAAAAAGTACAGTTTTGGCAGTGGCAACGATTGATGTCTCAATGCACGTATTATTGGCACCCCCTGTCAATAATAAAGACACTAGGTACTTTATATGGAACGATATATTGGCACCCCTTTCTAACCATAACCATTGCCTTTAAGCCAACCATTGTACTTATTTTACTTTCCAAAAGGGCCCCAAATTCTTGTGTGCCCAAGGGCCCCAGGATAGTTAAAGACGGCCCTGGGTGTCAACTGTCGTATGGGGTAATGATGGCACCTTACGGGGATACCTTCTTAACTGTGCACGTCGGGGGATACCTTCTTAACTGTGTGTGAATGTTTTGTGTGAGGCACCTTACCGTGGGTCGGGGGATACCTTGCAAATTGAGTGTGGTACCTTACCGTTGGTCGGGGGATACATATTAGAGTGTTTACTCGGGGTCACCAATAAAGTAGCTTCGGATGAAAAGAAACTACTTCTTTGAATTCTTAAACAGAACTGATTTAATTTTATTTTGTAAGCACTATTTATATCAAAAAGTTTGTTTATATTCGATAAACAAACTTTGCAGAGAATCGGTGATTAATATAAAATTTGTTCTTAAAGTAAAAATGATGATTTTAAAACTAAGTGGAAAATACAAAATTATTAATTTCATGAATCGCCACACATCCAACAATCGATACGTGTCAGCTCTTGGATTTTGGCGATTCGGTTCGCCACGTACTGTTTATGTTGTCCTGGATTTGATCTAATCCAGCTTAAAGTTGTCTTCGAGTCAGAAGAGTTATTGACGTCAGTGGCAGTGTTTCGAGAACTTTGAATGCCAATTTTGAGGCAAGAAGTGCCCCATTGAATTCCAAACATGGAACAGTAATTTTCTTCAAAGGCGCCACTTTAGTTTTGGCCATGAGGATCGAAACCTTAATGTCACCGTCAAAGGTTTGAACTCGTAGGTAGGCAACAGCGGCATAAGCGGAGGTAGACGCATCCGAAAAGACATGTAGTTGACAACTTAGTGCGTTTGGTGACGAGAAAACCCATCTGGGAACTTTAATGTGATCAATCAGCGGAAGCTCTTCACGAAATTTAACCCAGTTTTCTGGTGCGGCTCTGGAAGTGGATCGTCCCAAGATATACCACACAGCCAAAGTTGTTGACAGGTTATTTTTCCAGTAATTACTACTGGAGCCAGAAGACAAGTTGGGTCATAAATTTTGGCAACATAGGACAGTTGCTGACGTTTTGTGATTGCTGATGAAACTTTGGTGACGTTCACCTTATAGCCTATGCAATCACTCTGACAAAACCAATAAATGCCAAGCGCTTTTGTTTCTCGATCCAAATTTAGTTCGCAGCAACTGTCACTTAACTCCTCAGTCATGTTAATACCTTGTAGAAACTCGTCAGAATTTGAGTTCCATTTTCTTAACATGAAACCTCCTCGTTGCAGCAACTGCTGTAGCTCTGTTTGTAGATGTTGAGCAGTCTCCACTGAATCAGTTCCATGGAGACAGTCATCCATGTAAAATGATTCCCGTAATACCTTTGCAGCTTGAGGAAAGTCAGCTTCTTCAACATCGGCCAGATAAAATTTATGATTTAAAACCAGTTAAAAAGAATTTTTTTTTTTTGTTTTTGTAGTTGTTATTTAATTTCGATAAGACATGTATTAAAGAGCTATACAAGCTCTTCCGAAGCTATCTGTCAAATCTCAAAGCTTCGGTAGAGCTTCGGTAAAGCTTCGTTTAAACTTCTGATAGAGGGTAAAACTTGTATAACGTTCTCCTTTTTCCATGCCCAACAACCTTACTGAAGTTTAAAAGAAGCTGAAATGTAGCTTTTGTAATACCTTAACCGAAGCTGAAATGTTAGTTGGGCGCATAATCTAAACCAGAATGCTTGAAAGGAACTGCAGGTGTACAGCGAGCAGTGGGAAGATTTCCCATAATCTGGTTAGTGGATTGTGCTCTATGGCGAATACAGGTCACACATTTGCGGATGAACTTATGAACTGCGACACGGCAGTCGATTATCCAATAGCGTCTTCGAAGAAGGTTAAGAGTAGCCTGTTTGCCACCATGCATAGTAGATGTATGCCCTTGATCAATGAGCATCTTCGTTAGTTTACTTTCCTTAGGAAGAATGATGGGAAACCGTTCAGATGCAGACAATATAGCATTTTTCAATCGACCATTCAATCGTAAGATGCCATTTTCATCGATCATTGGATTTAACTTCAATAACTTGCTTGTTGAACTTATTGGTCTACCTTGAGAGAGACAAGAAACTTCATTAGCAAAATGTATTTTTTGAACATACCTGATCCAGAGGTGTAAAGCCTCTCGTCTTTCAGAAGCCGTGGACCAGGCTGATGTTGGATGTGGTTTTTTCAATTTAATTGCAATATAGCGATTACACCAGCATGTGACTCCAACCAAGGTGTTAATGTTGGAGTATTTGTAGAGTAAACCCATCGCTCCTAAATCCTCCGTTAGTTCAGGCGGAGCTTGGGTAGTCAGCAGTGTTGTAACTTCGGGTACATTATTGAAGCCGAAAATTTGTTTCGGCCATTCGGATTTATCGTTCCGTAGCCATGATGGACCAGACCACCACATATCAAGGGTCCCTAGCTGAGAAGGATACACACCGCGGGAGGCTACGTCAGCCGGATTACTTTTAGTAGGCACATACATCCAACAATCGATATGTGTCAGCTCTTGGATTTTGGCGATTCGGTTCGCCACGTACTGTTTATGTTGTCCTGGATTTGATCTAATCAAGCTTAAAGTTGTCTTCGAGTCAGACCAGCAGTAAAGAGTTATTGACGTCAGTGGCAGTGTTTCGAGAACTTTGAATGCCAATTTTGAGGCAAGAAGTGCCCCATTGAGTTCCAAACAGGGAACAGTAATTTTCTTCAAAGGCGCCACTTTAGTTTTGGCCATGAGGATCGAAACCTTAATGTCACCGTTAAAGGTTTTAACTCGTAGGTAGGCAACAGCGGCATAAGCGGAGGTAGACGCATCCGAAAAGACATGTAGTTGACAACTTAGTGCGTTTGGTGACGAGAAAACCCATCTGGGAACTTTAATGTGATCAATCAGCGGAAGCTCTTCACGAAATTTAACCCAGTTTTTCTGGTGCGGCTCTGGAAGTGGATCGTCCCAAGATATACCACACAGCCAAAGTTGTTGACAGGTTATTTTTCCAGTAATTACTACTGGAGCCAGAAGACAAGTTGGGTCATAAATTTTGGCAACATCGGACAGTTGCTGACGTTTTGTGATTGCTGATGAAACTTTGGTGACGTTCACCTTATAGCCTATGCAATCACTCTGACAAAACCAATAAATGCCAAGCGCTTTTGTTTCTCGATCCAAATTTAGTTCGCAGCAACTGTCACTTAACTTCTCAGTCATGTTAATACCTTGTAGAAACTCGTCAGAATTTGAGTTCCATTTTTTTAACATGAAACCTCCTCGATGCAGCAACTGCTGTAGCTCTGTTTGTAGTTGTTGAGCAGTCTCAACTGAATCAGTTCCATGAAGACAGTCATCCATGTAAAATGATTCCCGTAATACCTTTGCAGCTTGAGGAAAGTCAGCTTCTTCATCATCGGCCAGGGTATGGAGAACCTTAATTGTGACACACGGGGAGCAGTTTAAACCATAGGTGACCGTAAGTAATCTGTACGTAACTGGTAATCCCGCTTTATCTGTCCAAATTATGCGCTGCATATCGACATCGTCTCGGTGGACAAGTATTTGCCTGTAGCACTTTTCAATGTCTGCCATAAATCCAATTCGATGCGTTCGCCATTTCAAAATTATTGCTGACAGGTCACTCTGTAGTTTAGGACCTTCATGGAGACAATCATTAAGTGATTTACCTGATTTGTACTTCCTAGCGGCATTGAAAACCACTCTCAATTTTGTTGTCGAGCTGGAATCCTTGTTAACACCGTGATGTGGAATGTAGCAAACTTGTCGAGCAGACACTTCTTCGTTCACAGGTTCCATGTGCCCGAGTTCAATATATTCTGACATAAAATCTTGATACATTTTTTTCAATTTTGGATTGCGATTTAGGTGATATAATTGGTGATGAAAAAGCTTTTGAGCGTCTCCTTGAGAGTCCGCCAAACTTTCAAGATCGATGGAATCCTTAAACGGGTATTTGACGATGTATCGTCCAGAGCTGGTCCGTTGCACCGTTTTTTTAAAGAATTCTTCGCAGTAGAGTTCATCTTGTGTCATCTTGGAAGAAGATTCCACATCCTCGTTTTTGATAAATTTCCACATACACTGAACTAAATAAGCGAGCTCAGCCTGCGAAAATGCACAAAAACTCGTTGACAACTCTCTAGTTGTAGATTCGGGCAAGCGTCTGTAGATAACCCATCCTAAATGGGTACGTTGTGCTACAGGAGCACAAGCAGATGATGATTGTATAATTTCACCGTGTAATAGAGAGCCATAAAGGTCAGCTCCCAATATGACATCTATAGAGCCTGGCTCATGAAAATTTGTATCAGCCAGATCAAGGTCCAAAAATTCACCAAAAGGTTTGGTGCCAATACGCAGAGTTGGCATGAGACGACCCAAACGAGGCAAAATTAGTGCTCTGCAGTTTATTTCAAAACCTGTTTCTCTGAGAGAGCTCACAGAGATATCCACCAAACCTGTTGACTTACCACACTCGACCCTCCAACCCCAGTCACCGGCACAAGGAGCCGCGTTCGCCGAAGATGAAGTTGTTGCACTGCATACTCACTGATAAAAGACGCTTGAGAGCCGCTGTCTAACAGAGCTCGAAATTGTAGATAATACCCAGTAGCAGATCTTACTCCGATTTGAGCTGTCGCCAACAGAACCGGTTGTAATTTTACCAGTGATTCTTCGTCGCCAGAATAGGTGTTGTTTGTTTGCATATGGTTTGTGCTGATGTTGGGTTCTTGAGACTGAATGCTATCGTGTAACATTGTGTGATGCTTTTGATGACATCGTAAACAGGTAAACTCTGATGTACATTGTTGTTGTACGTGATTAGCTTTTAAACAATTCTTACACAACCTTTCTTTCATCACGAATCTCAGCCTTTGTGTTGCCGTTTGCTTTCTGAAATCAGGACAGAACATTAGCACATGCTTTGCAAAACATTTTGGGCATCGGTTGGAATTTACTTGATGGCTGTGGGCTGGTTGAGTTTAAGTTTGTTTTTGATTAGGTGTCTTTCGATTTGCTCGAGAGAATGAGGCTGAAGTATCAGGTACTTGTCCAATTGACCCCGAGCAAGCGACCATTGCATCAAGTCCTTGAAGACGGTTTTCCAAAAACTTTTCCAGCTGCACGTAAGTGGGAATGGAATTCGGGCTCTGAAGTGAGCTTTCCCATTCTCTTATGGTGAGAGGGTCCAATGTTTCAGTGACATGCAGAATCAACCAATCATCCCAATTTTCTGTTGGACGTCCTAGTCGCTGTAGAGCGCGAACGGCTTCAGTGATTCCATCAAGAATACGACGTAACAACACGGATGATTCGTTAGACATAGTTGGAAGGTTAACAATATCGCGCAGATACTGTTTAACAAGTTTGCGTTTGTTGTCATAGCGATTTTGTAAAATATCCCAAGCGGTTTGGAAGTTGTCTTCACTAATACGAATATTTTTTAACACCGCCGCTGCACCTCCCCGAAGGCTAGAATTGAGGAAATGCAGTGGTTGTACGTTGGACAGTGTTTTTTCATTAATGACGCAGCTGGTGAACATGTCTTTGAAATTCCACCACTCATCAAATGAACCGTCGAAAGTTGGAAGCTGAAGCGGGGGCAAAATTGATTTGATGTTGTTGTTCCCGCTTACCACAAGACGAGTCGGTGTTGAATGAGATATCGTATCATTTGCAGTAGTAGACAGCTCTTCGATGACGTCGTTGAGTTCACCTAAAGCTTCACAGTAAGCTGATTCAATGTTGGCAAAACGCTCCTCAGAGAGAAGCCTTTGAAGATCTTTTTCATTATCTTCTGTTGCCTCAATTGATGAAAGACTGTCGTGAGCATCATTAACTTAATCCAATAGTCTTCTAGAAATTTTCTCCTGCCAATGAGGTAGCCTTTAGTTTGCTTGGCTTTGCCTACCTTTTGAGAATTTGAAGAGAAGTTACAAATCAATTTAGCAATTGATTCTTCTTTGGCCAGTGCCATTGTTCTCAGAAGAACACTTTTTAATTAGATAAATGAATATTTAACGCGGAGGAATCAGGTTCCCCGCAAGGGATGCCAATGTTAAAAATGCAAAGCTTTACGCTTTTGACGTTTTTCTTTTTATTGACGTTTTGTTGGTGGCAAGGTTGCCACTTGTTATTTTATCATTTTTAGTACTTCTCAACAGTCTCAAAAGTAAGCTTTTACAACCTGATTTTTTTAAATATTTACAACAATTTGATGTTATAATTCTTATAGAAACTTTTATTGAAGAAAAGAATCAAAATGAATTTCTGAAATATTTCAAAGACTTTAAAGTAATGTTTACACCCGCGATAAGATCAAGTTTACATGGAAGAGCCAGTGGGGGTATTTTATATGGGATTAAAAAATCTGTATGCGGTAATCTTGTTAATTTTAAAATTATTGAATCTAAAATTATTTTTCATATGGTTACAACAACTTGAACTATTATATCATTCCTATTTACTTAAACTGCAATAATTGGCTAAGCGATTTCGATGAATTTGTTGATTTTATGAATAACACGTCTCTTGAAAATGTATTAATCGTCGGTGATTTATATGCTAGGATTGGTGAATATCAAAATTCTTCCGTAAATTTATTGCGACCACGAGGTGCACTGGCTGGGAGTAGATGTTCTAAGGATAAAATTTATAACCGCAACGGGCGGAGTCAAACAGATTTTTTTGAAGTTTTCGGTCTATTTGTTTTAAATGGGTCTTCTAATAGTGATGCATGTGGTGAATTTACTTTTGTTAGTGGGCAGGGACAACCCGTGATTGACTTTGCTGCGATGTCAGGGGACTGGCTTAACGTTATAGAGGACTTTGAAGTTGCGCTAGTCAACTATTCGGCTCATTTTCCATTAGTTATTAAAATTCAGCTTAAGGAGTTAAACCAACAAGCTACACTTTCTAGCTTTAACAAACTCAAATGGTCGGAGAACAATGCAAACCTATATAAAAGTCTAATGTCCCGGCACTTCCAATCTCTGCCTCAACAGTCCATTGTCTCTTCTGAAAAGACGTGTGAGAGCATAGAACACATATAAAGGCTGCAGCCCCTTTTGCTGTAAAGAGTACACACACTTTTGTAGCTAAAAATGTTTGGTTTGACAAGGATTGTAAAAATCTCCGCAAACTTTCGTTTGTTTACCTAAAACTGTTTAGAACGACCAATTCCCAATTTTTCAAAAATATCTACCTTCGTGTTAATAACGATTTTAAAAAAATGCTTTTAAGTAAAAAAATTATTTATTTAAAAAACGTGGCTAAGAAATTAGAAAATTGCACTAACTCAAAACTATTTTGGGACACTGTACGCGAACTTGGTGGGCGCAATCAGGGTATGAAGTTCTCTTTAGAAGCTGAGACGCTAGCAGCTCATTTTAAAATTCTGCTCTCAGCTGATGAAGACCTTCATACCTTTCAATACGCACTGCCTGACACTAGAGTCAACGAGCTGGATATGGATTTCTCTTTGTCTGAATTGGAAGTTACGCTCCAAAAAATGAAAAATAACAAGGCTCCTGGTGTAGACGGCATACCGTAACATGGGGTTACTTTGCCCCGGCGGGGGTAACTTTGCGCCACTGACGAAAAAAGTTAGTTTCTTGATTCACGCTCAGAAATGTTAGATTCTCTATATCGAAGCTACTGTAATATACACACACACATATATACATCTGCCACGTGTTGCAACGGACCACCTGCCGGCAGTTTTTAAGAAGCAGTTGACCTGTGAATTTGAGGTAGGAAATTCGTGTTTTTTTTGTGGTGAAAAATTTGGTGTGTAAAACCAGTTGTGTGATAATTTACAAAGTAAGTACACATATTCTAGTTATGATATTATTTTGTTATTACTCTGCGCTTGTCATTTGTTTGTTTAATTAATAAATAATAATTATTGCATTTTTTTTATGTGACTAAGCAGTTTTTTTTTTGTTTTGGGGTTACTTTGCCCCAGGAGCAATTTATTTTTATAATTAAATGTGTTTTTAATTATAAGTATGTTTTTATTGTTTTTAAAAGTAAACTATTTTTTCGTTTGTAAATTGTTATTAATGTTTATTTTAAACTTATTTTGGTTAAATTAATGAAGTTTTCTGTTTTTTTCTTTAAATTCGTATTTATTTATAATCAATTAATGAAATAAAAGAGGCTGTTTTGTTTTTTGTAAAAAAAAGAGTTCTGTGTGTACCTACAAATTTTTTTTCTGACAGATTTGAAGCTTTGATTCAGGGCTATTAAAATACAATACTAACTTTGCTTCAGCTCTTTAAATACAGGCAGTATAGTTAAAAACATCAGGTGGAGCAAAGTAACCCCGTCCCTTGGACTACTTTGCCCCACTTTTCAACTTAAAAAACAAAATATTTTTACTGTTATTTGAATGTTTTTTTTAGAATTAATGCATTATTTCATGTCTTATCAATGAATTAAAAGAAAAAAACAAATAGATACAAAAATGTTTCTGCCATTTTTAAGAGGTTTTCTAAAAATAGTGCAAAAAACGGAGCAAAGTAACCCCATGTTACGGTACCAGTCGAGTTTTATAAAAACTGCACCACTGATTTAAAAAACTATCTCGTTTCTTTTTTTAATAAATTGTATAGTGATCGATGTGTTCCCAACAGTTTCAATGAATCTGTTATTTTTGCCATCTTTAAGAAAGGTGACGTTAACGCAGTGGAAAATTATAGAGGCATTTCAATTTTGAACTCAATTAGAAAAACTTTTACTGCAATTCTGAATGATCGGCTCACAAAATGGATTGAGGATAACAGTATTTTGAGCATCTTTCAAGCTGGTTTTCGCCCAGGTTTCTCGACCACAGATCATATATTTGCTATTTCAAGTATTGCCCCACAATTTATAGATGGGAAAAGCAAACTATACACTTGCTTTGTTGACTTTAAGGCTGCGTTTGACAAAGTTAACAGACAAGCTTTAATATACAAACTCTCTTGTATTGGTTTGTCACGAAAGTTTCTCCAAGTCTATGCCAGCCTCATTTCGTCAGCAAATACAAGGGTATGGGACGGCCTCGCATTTTCAAATCGATTTGAAACATCTGCAGGTGTGTCTCAAAGATGCATCCTCAGCCCATTATTATTTTCCCTGTTTATAGATGATGTCTGCAACTTCCTTCCGGGTGGAGTCAATTTTTCAAACTTAAAAATCAAAGTCCTCTTGTACGCAGATGATTAAGTTATGCTGGCTGATAATCCTTTTGCGCTACAACTGCAAATAAACCATCTGAGTTCATTTTGTGAGTCTTGGGGCTTACAAGTAAATACCCAAAAAACTAAGATCGTCATATTTGAAAAGAGACAGTCAAGAAGACCTCCAGAAGAAAACTGGTTTTTAAACAATGTACGCATTGACGTTGTACAGGAGTTTAAATATTTGGGAGTCCTTTTGACCTACAGTTTAAGCTTTCTAAAGCATTCCAAAGAAAAAAGCGACGAAGCGAAACTAGCATTAAATATTATGTGGCCAAAGTTTTTCTCTAACCAAAATGTTGATTTATCGTCCAAATACAAAGTTTTTAATGCGACGGTTAATGCTTGCATGACGTACGGAGTTCAGGTGTTCGGATACACACACCTTGAGGCCTTTGAAACCGTACAAAGAAACTTTTTTAAGAGATTATTGCGTTTGCCAAACTCAACACCTAACTATGCGATATATGTAGAGTCTGGTATAGCCCCTATATACATACAAAGCTTAAAAGCAAGCGCGGACTTCATCACTAAAATAATGAAAAGAAGTTAATCATGTCTCCATAAAATAATCTTAAAAAAATTACTTAGAGTTAATGCTACTCCGTTCAAAGACTGGAACGAACTAGCTGTTTGTTACGAAACATCTTTAAACCTATCTGAAAGTAACGTGGCTGATTGGCAGGCTCAGTTTGCTGATGTGATTGCTAAGGTCGATCACAAAATGTTTCTTGATAATCTTTCCAGAGCACCTTCTACAACATCTAGAGCAATTTACAGTAATTTCAATCATCAACTACTCTCGGAAGTAACATACTTTCGTAACGGTTACTCAGCCTCTGTTATAGGTATCATCTTTAGAACTAGAGTTGAAATTTTAAATTTAAACTTTATACCTCACCGACCGGATCTGCCTCAACTTTGCGATCTATTTAACGAAAGAGTAAACGAAGATATTTAACATTTCGTTGCGGCTTGCCCAATTTTGCAGGAAATCCGTCGGCTACATTTCCAGAAGAGTTTTGTATCCTTACAAAAACTTTATGAAATCTTGAATGGAGCAAGGGGCTGGATCAGCCTCTATAATTATTGCCAACATGCTCTTTTGTACCGTAATAGTTTCTTATTTTAAAAACGAAGTCCTATATGCAATTCTTGCAGTTTCTAAAGTAAACAAACTCTGTCAAATTTTTGATTGATAAGTTGCTGATCATATAAAACTTAATAAAACTTAATACTTTTTCTTTTGTGTTTCAAATCACGATAAAATTGTTAGTAATTTTTTAATAATGCCTAATCAAACAAACTAAACTGTGTAATATTTTGTGTTTCAAATCACGGCAAAATTGAAAAGATTGTTAATAATTTGTAAAAATACCTAATATTTAAAGCAAATTGTGTAGTTTATTTTTATCTTTGTGTTTCAAATCACGGCAAAATTGATAAAGCCAATTGTGTAGTTTATTTTTATCTTTGTGTTTCAAATCACGGCAAAATTGATAACATTGCCAAACTAAAAAATATTTGTTTGAAGTTTTTTTATATATAAAAGTTGAAAAAAAAAAAAAAAATCTTTTATTCAAATTTGCTTGTGCTTTATAATTTTATTTTTGCTTTTTATTTCTTTTATTTTTTTTTTAAATCATATTATGAAATGTCATATCAGGCAGACGGCAGTATTGCCATGTCCTTATTCTTAAGTATACAAATTGTAAAATTTTATGATGAAAAAATAAAGAATATTATCTTATCTTCTATCTATATAGTAAATATGGAAGAATCAAAACTTCCGAACTACAGATGTTGGAAAGAGAGAGTAGATGAAAATGCAGAGATCATCATAAATGCAGATTATAGGAAGATTATGGCGAAGACGAACATGTTCGCCTTCATCAATGCCTCTCCTTCATACGTACGGATTTCAGGTATATATATCTATCCACTATCCCCTTTACTTTTCTACATACAGGCGTATGTAAATCCAGCATTAATCTTGCCGGAAACTGTGGAATAACGATTAACTTATCAGAAGCTAACTCAAACAAGTGGAAGAAGATCTTTATGAAATAGTCCGGCTGCCTGATGAAAATGAAAGATATGCCTTTTACTCCAGTCAAAGCGTCATTTGACCTTGCGCACAAAGGCACTGTCAGTTTTTATTTTATTGGATCGATAGGGGTATATTTAAAAGGCTTAACCCCAATTTCTCACCACCTGATCATTCTTTTTAGCGGAGTCATTCACAAAAATGCATTTTTTGGGATATTTTACTTCTAAGCTAATATCTTTGCTCCAGATTGTTGAAGACCAAAAAATAAACATACACTCTCTTCCTTATAATATTTTCTATGATTGTATGTAATTTCATTGTATTTGAGTGAGTAAATACAAAATGGCAGCCATTTAAAGTCAAATTCTAGTTGTTAAAAAACACCCCATTTTTGTCATTATTTCGAAAAAAGCTTATATCATGATTGACATTTTTCTAACGTATTTTGTAGCCCCTATGAACGCGTGCGAAAATACCCAAAAATATCGTTTTTTGGGAATAACTCGGCTTCAGGGCGTCCTACGACAAAAAATAAATCTATTGATTGTTCGTTACAACATTTTCTATCGATTTTGTGCACATTATTTTTGTTGAAACAAATAAAAAATAAGTTATATTAAGCCAAAGATGTTTTTTTGTTTAGCAAACTCTTGCCTTATTATTTTGTAAACGGTGCAAGTATTGGCTAAAAGAATAAATTAGTGTTGTAGTCCTTTAAATTATCTACAATTTAAAAAAAAAATTAGCTCTCTACGACCCACACGAGCCGAGAAATCAATTTTTGAAAAAAGTTCCAAATGCCCAACGAAAAACATGAGACAAATCCTCTTATAATAGGCTATTGATTATGTCGAGAAAAACATGCCAATAAGGAACTAAGACGTTTATGGGTTTTTATTGCAGTAATTGTTCAATGGGTTATAAGAGAAGATACAACCGCGGAGTGCTATTAAATGAGAGGGTGGAAACTGAAGATAGGGGTGCAAAAGCCCCCTTTTTGGTTTTTTCAATATATCTCCCAAACGAAGCAAAATGTTGATATAGGTATTGCACATAAAACTTTTTGTAGAGAATTAAATTTCCTATTGAAATAATGTTTTTTTAAAAATTGAAAAAAAAATTTCCATACCAAAGTAGTCGAAACAATCATAAAAAAAATATCAAAAAAATCGATTTTTTGAGTTTTTTTTGCTTTTTTAGTTGTACATTTTTTTTGGGTTGAGATAGACATAAACATTGCTCCATTCCTTCAAAATGATGTGCTCACTAAATTTTTTAATTGAAAATTAACCGAAATATGGCCATTTTAATCTATCTTTTTTTCGCATTTTTAGTTTTACTCAAGTAAAACAGAAACATTAGAGGGGAAAGTACGATAACTTAAGCACCAAGAAATGATAATGACATTTTGTAGAGGGGTTAAATAAATCATTGTTTACTATGGGAGGGGAGTCTATTTCCCCCCGTTTAGGCGGGAAGGTCAATTTTCTAAAAAAAAAATACCTACTTAAAATAAAAAAAAATTATTAAAAACACGGCAACACTTACAGCTACAACAGCAATTTATTTTGTTAGCCAATACTTGCACCGTTTACAAAATAAAGAGGCAAGAGTTTGCTAAACAAAAAAACGTCTTTTACTTAATATTACTTATTTTTTATTTGTTTCAACAAAAATAAGGTGCACAAAATCGATAGAAAATGTTGTAGCGAACAATCGAAAGCTTTATTTTTTGTCGTAGGACACTCTGAAGCCGAGTTATTCGCACCGGTTTTGCATGCGTTCATTTATCAATTGCTCGGCCATCTTTGGTGATAATGAGCTGATTTTTTCCGTAAAATGCAGGACATGAATAGGGCTACAAAATACGTTAGAAAAATGTCAATCATGATATAAGCTTTTTTCGAAATAATGACAAAAATGGGGTGTTTTTTAACAACTAGAATTTGACTTTAAATGGCTGCCATTTTGTATTTACTCACTCAAATACAATGAAATTAAATACAGCCATAGAAAATATTATAAGGAAGAGAATGTATTGTTTTTGGTCTACGATAATCTGGAGCAAAGATATTAGCTTAGAAGTAAAATATTCCAAAAAATGCATTTTTGTGAATAACTCCGCTAAAAGGAATGATCAGGTGGTGAGAAATTGGGTTTAAGCCTTTTAAATATACCCCTATCGATCCATGAAATAAAAACTGACAGTGCCTCTGTGCGCTAGGTAAGGCCCTTTTTTCCGACGCTTTGACTGGAGTATTTATCGAAAAAGCTAGCAGTTCAACAGAGCGAAAGTATCTATATAAATCAATTACAATCTTAATGAAAATAGCTACTTTAAAAGCTGTTTCTCTTGCTACAACATTGGGACCATCTTCAAAATTAGAGTCGAACATATCAAATTAAACTTAACTCTTCATCGAACAGCGGGTAACTGTAGTTTATGTAATCTGCAAGAGAGGTAAATAAGGCGTCGCTTCTTTGGTAAAAATGTTCTACTCATCGAGGAAGTAAAGAGTAATCAAAATGGCTTCGACTGGCAGCTTCTATTTAACTATTATAGTAAGGCCAATGCTTAGAGACCAAATATAATCACCGGAAGTTTTTAATTAGCTATGCAATCATGTTTGTTTTTTTTTTTTATTTTCTAAATTTAAAAACCATACTTTTTATATTTTTATATTATAATTTTTGTTTTTAACTAAACTAAAAGTAATTCCGTTTTAACTAAACTAAAAGTCATTCCGTTTTAACTAAACCAAAAGTATTTCAGTTTTAACTAAACTCAAAGTCTACGCAAATTGTTTTAAAAATGTATAGTCTAAGAGCCTAGAGCAAATTTTGGGAGTGGAGGTGCAGTGAGTATGCAGTTTTATAAGCTTCTGCCTTCTAAGAACGAATTCTAAAGTCTGACAACTTTAAATCGCGGCTTTATATGGTTTTCGGGAGGTTAAATATCGTGAGTTTTCCAATTAATGTGAACTACTCACATTTTGGTTATACATCCACTCCAAAAATTTGCTGTGGGTTCTCGGTCTATTATAATGTCCGAAAAATCAAGTCGATGCGATGTTTAAAAATTAAAAATAAATTATGTCTAATAATATTGTATAATACACACACACGACAAACTTTGTCACGTCCTTATGTATTCGTGTTCACCACTCGATACATTGTATATAAAATTGTTTCTCATGAATAAAATTTATCTATCTATCTACCAATTTTATTTTAAGTTTTTAATTAGGTATTGATAAACAATTAGTTTTTTTAGAAAACGACTCTAAGGGTACGGCCACGTCCTGAGCGGCTGAGCGTCTGAGCGGAAATCCTGAGCGTCAAAACTAAATTAGAACGTATGAAAATGTATGGGGGTGGCCACATACACCCTGAGCGGCTGAGCGGCAATCCTGAGCGGCAATCCTGAGCGTCTGAGCGACGACGCTCAGCCGCTCAGCTCTGTTCTATATTTTTTTGAAATCCTGAGCGGCGAACTACATTTTGTTCTAAATTATCACGAACATTTTAGTAAATGGTGAAAATTATGGTTTCTTTTGAAGAAAAATACTAAAAAATATTAATTTTTTTCGTTAAAATAAAAAAATAAAAAAATAGGCCCCGACAGGAATCGATCCTGGAACTCGAATCTTTGTCTGTCTATGAAGCTATAGCTTAAACGGATGGATCAGTTCTCTTCAAACTTGGTATGTAGCAGTTTATGGATATTGTGCACATGATTGTATGGAATTAATTTTTTTAGAACCTTATCTAACCATAACTGTGATGCACCAATCCTAGAAAAGTATAATTTTCTCAAAAACTCTTTTAACGATTAAAACAAAAAACAAAGTGTGGGACAAGACCTATTTTTTAACAAAAAAAGATTTTTTCGAAAGTCATTATTAACGGTACCTGTCATAGAACCGTTTTTTTTTTAAACTCTGAATTTCCCTCAAACGACTTATTAAATTTTTTTAAATTTTTTATACAAGAGCATTTATATAGTCTTAGTATGAATCAAAAATAAAAATTTTAAGAAATGCATTTTTGGATTTTTGAAAAAATGTTGAATTTTTATTTTTTTTTTTTTAATCAAATTTTCCAGTTAGATTCTTTTGAAATTTTGGTTTTAGGTATAGAATTATATTAACTACAATATGGCATACCAACTTTATTTTATTTAGAATTATAAAATAAAAAAAAATCCCGCGTGCGAGCCGAATACTCATCGAATATTTTGTACTTGTAGGGTTTTGAAATTGCCGCTCAGGATCGCGGCGCTCAGGATTGACCTCGTCGCTCAGGAATGACGCTCAGCCGCTCAGCCGCTCAGACGCTCAGCCGCTCAGGACGTGGCCGTAGCCTAACGATTTTGAAAATTATTTCCTATAACCAAATAAACTTACCAAATTTGTCTGCAGAATGCAGTGGTGCACTTTATTTCTCTGAGTGTACCTTAAGCTTTGTGCGTTACTTAAATTTTTATTTGTTTACTTGAATTAGAAGCCCCGCTTAGGTTAGGTACTTAAAATGGCTCATTTTATAAATAAATTATAAGTACTCCAATTCCTTCTTCAAGAACTATCCAAACAAACCAAAAGTTCGTCAAATATATGAAAAAATGTCATTTTGCCCCCTCTTTGAATTAATTAATACTTTGTGAAACCGAATTCTATCCTAATAATTTGTATTTGCGATTAACAAGACACAAATTTGTAGTTATAAATTGTACAATTAAAAAGTTAAAATGACCTCAACTCCATATGCGTTTCGCCCAGGTATGGCAGTGGGCTCATCAGTTAGATGCTATCATACCCTTACTAAGACGAAAAATTTTGGTCCATGAATACAGACACTTATAAAAATCACAACCTGAATAGACTGTGAGTTTTAATATTTTAGGGGAACATAGTTACATTCTTGTACCTAAATTGTAGTTGTAAAAATACGCCCTAGGTTAAATGATTTCAAATGTGACCAAATTCGACAGTTTGAGATTGGGTGGGTATCTATAAGTAACAAAAGTTGCTTTACTTCATTACTTGCCATGAACTTGTAATATACTTTTGGGCATCTTGGGTATCTTGGGTAAAAATGAGCTTTCACGAAAATAAAAAAAAAGTTAAAAACTTTGGTAACTTGATGCCTATCAATTGTTGTTAAGATTAGTCGATTTTATTATTCAACCGATCTCTGAGCAGATAAAAGTACCTAATCGTAATTAATAAAGTGGAGTTTTATTTGTGCAAATTTTTTGAAAAAAAAAAAAATGTTTAGTTGCAAAAATATCACTTTTAGAAGGTTTTTATTGCAATTCATCTTAGTAATTTATTTTTTAAGGTAAATGTCTTACACTTATTTATTTGAATTGTATTAGAAAGAACATTTTTTTTACAATAGTTTAACAATGCTTACATCATTCTTATGTTAACTGACTCACTTCAATATTTGTTTTGGTTTCGAATTTACTTCTTCATAGTGTGTATACAGCCGTTTTGAGTTTTGCTCCAAAATGATATATATAAATAAAGTTAACAGAGATGTTTTTTAGTATTTCTATGAAGGTACGCATGACTAATATTTGTATTTTCAATCATAAAAAAATCATTACATAACGCTTTAGTTAAAATGTGTTCTGCACACATGTATAAAACTTCGGTTTGATTATACTAACATGGTAGGAAGGTATAAGATGTTTCGCTTTTATTTTTTTTTTTAGCGGGCATTACATACAATTTTTTAGTTTAACAAACTGCTCTGAGTTTTAATTAAATCCCCTCTCTCATTCTCTGAGCACCGTCTCAATAGTAAGTGGGTCTATAAATCATTCGAAGAAACTATTTCGCTTAACAAATTGATAGCGAACTAAGATAGATGAACTGATAAACAAACGAAAAGCACTTTAATTCAACTATTTTTTTAGAATGATTCTGCGTTAAAGAATATCATTATCATTTTAAAATCACGGTAGAACAACACGTTAGTTAGAACATTGAATAATTACAAATAGAAGTGAACACTGAACACCCAGGGAAACTTCCGCTTTTTTCTCACTGCCTCTAATATCTTGAGTGTTTATTGTTTAGGTTTGTGAATTAAAAAAAATAAGAATTGCAAATCCAACAATCCAAAAGCAAATCCAGCAACCCAAAATCAAATCCTGAACAGCTTATATAGATAAAAGTCTAGAGGATAAGTGAATGTCTGTTAAGTTTACCTGTCTAAGTTCGAATCTGAAGGGAAATTGAGATTTTTTTTTTTTTGTTTACATGACTAGAATAAAAACTAATTCAATTTGTCAAAAAATATGTCCGCAAAAAAAAATAACTATTTCAATTTTTACCGGTATTCGAACCTAGGCTGGTAGGAGTAAAAGGCATCGACCTTGTTCGCTAGACTAATATGACCTTTCAATATACGAAAACCTATATCAATTTAAGCTCTTTGAAATATATAATAATAATTAATAATTTTTTTTATGAAGGTTTAAAAAAATAAATTAGTTTAGACGCAACTCGAAAAAAAATGATAGTCGAGGCACAACCCTATGTAGTTCATCTATCTTCCGATACTCAAATAGTAGAATGAGTAATCTGCGGTGTCACTTTTATTTGTAATTATTCAATGGTTAGAAGTAGTTTTTGATCATATAATATCCTTAATTAGCGTGGCGGTTTAGCAACAAAATCTTGCACCTTGAGTATCTTCCGATACTCAAATAGTAGAATGAGTAATCTGCGGTGTCACTTTTATTTGTAATTATTCAATGGTTAGAAGTAGTTTTTGATCATATAATATCCTTAATTAGCGTGGCGGTTTAGCAACAAAATCTTGCACTTGGTGATAAAAGCATGATAATTACATCATTGGTTGTACTTAATATAAGAGTTATTTTGAGATATTGAGCCACCTTGTATTCCATCCGGATCCGGAAGGGTAGATACAAGAGTTTTTCTATGTTGCACTCGCATTGCTGCATATCATAATATAGGTAATTAAACATTACTATTAATATGATACACGATTTCGGTGTATTTTTAAACGCCCGCTCGATTAAAATTAATACCAAAATGTCTCGACCATCACGTACAAAGTTATTGGACTCTTTATGAATAGTCTTTTACTTAAAGAGTAAGAGTCACAATATTATCAATTACTCTTTGAAAATAAGTGGTAGACTCGTGAAATTGTGTATGAACATTTCATATACCATAGAAAAAAAATAATAAAATATGCGCATCAAAAGTGAAAGGGTGTTTTTCTTTAATAAGAAATAACATTTTTTTAATTTCTTCAAAATAACAAAAACTGACTTGATGTATTTTTTTGCGATAGCAAATCATGTTATATCGTAATACAGTTGTTTCATTAAAAAAATGGTCATTACATTTCTGACAGCACTTTGTATGGGTGGGTACTAGTGTGGTCCACGTTATAAGGCAAAAAAATAAACCATGTAATTCATTACTTCCCCACCCATTATTTTGCTACAGACATCTATACCAACATATATATGCTGAAAGTTTTAGCTCTCAAAAGTAAAAGGAAGAGGGCGCTCATCAGCTTTGATGTATTAGACTTTGTTACCCTTAATATCTGATTATTGTGACTTGGGAAATAGCCTTCCACGCCATCTACCACTTGGAGCGACAACCTGAAAATAATATAGATTTTTTTTTTCGAATGTAGTTTCCATAAGAAAAAACAAAAAAGACCTCGAAAGACATTTATTTTACGAATTAAATTTATATCAACGAGTATCAATTTTATGATTGTAAAATGATAATAACATGTGATTATATCTAAATCAGGTTTAAAATATACCAAAAAGAATAATAATTCCTTTGTAATTTGTCTCCAAAAAGGGAAGCAAATCGCAGGAAAACAACAACAAAAATATAGAAACTATTTTGGTTTAATTTTCTTTCAAAATTGTTGAAAATAAAAAAAAAAATGCTTACCTATTTGTGAAAAAGCAAAACAAGTAAACGAATAACTTAATAATTTCAATATTTTGTATAGTATTTTTTGTTGGTTTCAGGCGATTCGCTTGCAATTTTTAAATACAAATTACACAGGTAATTTTATACTTTTTGATATATTTTAAACCTGATTAAGATATAAACACATATTATTATCATTTTAAAATCATTACATTTATACTCGTACAAATAAAAATAATTCGTAAAATAAATGTTTTTCTTATGGAAATTACATTGAACGGCAAATCGGAAAATAATCTATATAACTTTCAGGTTTTCGTCGCTGTCCACCAGGTGCCGTGATGCCAAGTGTCAATATCGTTATAGGACTTGGCTTGGAATTGGAATTTGGCTTAAATATGATAAGCACTCATGCTTCCGACAGCCAAGTTAGTGATTTTAGTTAGAGAACGAGAAGAGAAACGCACGCAACTCGAACGTATACCCCAATGGACGATCCAGATATTGTTCTTAGAAAATCTAAAAACTGCTTATTACAATTTACTTGTACTTAAATAGTGGAGTATCTAAAGCTAAAAAATTGGCAATATTAGGGAACCCGGCCGAACAGCTTAGATTTTGATGATCTTTTTTTTTTCAAACGTCGGTAATTAAAAATACTTTAAAGTCTAAAAATTGCCGGTGTTGCCGTTTTGATCAAAAATTTTTTTTAAATTTCATAAATTAATTGATGCCAAAAGATTGTCTAGGAAATTTAACCCTTTCGAACCCAGCGTTACTCTCATGTAACATATTTTTAAAAATTCGTAAAAAATATTCTATTAAATATATTTTTAGGTTTCTATTCGATGGCTCAATTGAAAGATAATGATGCCTAATTACTGGATTATTACAAAAATTTAGTCCAATATCATACCTTTAATTTTTTTTATCGAAAAAGGAACTGAATTTCACATTTTTTCTTTTTTTTTGCAAAAAAAATTTTTATTTTATATATGGTCATAATTTTGAAAAGAAGATATAAAAAAAGTTAATCCAGAAACTGTTTTGCTTTTTGGCTTAGAAGAAGCAGCATATATTATTGTTCCATAAAAAATTATTTTCTCAGTTGTCCGACTTTTTTTGGTGGTCATAGGCAGTGCATGTTACTTACATGCAACATGAGAGTAGCACATTAGTTTTGCTATTTACTATTTTGGAAAATAACTTTTTGGTATTCATATTTCGATAATACTGAAAACATTTTTTAATATTGATATTCATAGCTTGGGTTCGAAAGGGTTAAGGAAAAATATATAGGAGTGAGGGACAATCTTCCATCGTTCAAGCGATAGATGCAATTTTCTTATTAATTGACTTCAAACACAAAAAAAAAATTGAACACAACGGCAACACCTACAATATTTAAATATACATTTTTAAAAAGCTAGAAGCCTAGTCATATTTGTAAAATTAAAATTAAGTTAATTGAATTAAGGGCTTTTGAATGAATGGTATCTGAACTCAGATTTTTGAAAAAAAAATTATTGAAAAAATTTTAAGATGTCGTTTTTTAAACTTTTTCGTAATATAAAATGCATTTATTTTCAAATTTTTTTTTACCGCATTTATTATGATTTGAAATTATAAAATGAAATGTCAATAAGCACCTATTACGGTTTATGAAAAAAATTAAAAAGTATTTCATTTTCGAAGAACTTTTTTTAACAAAAGTTTTGAAAAAAAATGTAACTTATTTTTTTTTTTTTTGAAAGTTCAACATCTAAACATAAAATTATTTTTTATTCATTTAATAACCCTTACTGTTGAAAGTTAAATAGCAAAAATTTAAAGTTCTTATTTACCAAAGCCTTTGAGAAAATTAATTATTTCGATGCAAAAATTCAGTTTCTATCAAAAAAACCCATTGAAACTGAAGTAATTTTGAATTTTTTTTCAAAAGTGTGATATAGATTACCTTTTCTGCTTCGGAATTCAACTGATAATATTTATGGCCAAACATTTTTGTAAAATAAATTCATATTTTATTAGAAAAAGTTTGGAAAAAAGTCATTTTTAAATATTTTTAATAACAATTATTTTTTAAATTCTGAGTTTGAGGACCATTTGTTCAAAAACTCTTGATTAAATTTAGTGGATTTAAATTTAAGAGATAAGTATGAGCTTCTGGCTTTTTAAAAATGTATTTTAAAATATTGTAGATGTTGCCGTTGTTTTCAAAATATTTTTTTTGTGTTTGAAGTCATATTGTAAGAAAATTGCATTTATCGCTTAAACGATGGAAGATTGTTCTCTACTCCCTTATATTTTTTTTCCTTAAATTACCTAGAGTATCTTTTGCTTTCATTTGTTTTTTTTTGAAATTTAAGCAAAAAAAATGGTTTTGTTCAAAAAAAATTTAATGTTAATTTAAAAAAACAATACGGCAACACCGGCAATTTTTAATCTAAAGACTTTAAAATATTTTTAATTACCTACGTTTGAAAAAAAAAATCGTCAAAATCAGAGCTGTACGGCCGGGTTCCCTAATAATTTGCTTTAGTTACTCTACTAAAACCTTTTTTTTTGTATTGAAACCACCTTACCAATTATAATTACATTAAATGGAAAACAATAATTCATTATACTGTTGTCGAGTTCTACGTCCACTCAAAATGATAAACCCGATATATAGTTAAAAAATATTCAAAAAACCACGTAAACGTGGAAATCCCATAAAAACCGCAGAGTTTTCTATCGGTAGAAATCCTACACTGGTAGCTGGTCGTCGCCAACTAGGGCTGTAAAAGTAACGACAAAACGAGTACCCGTATGTATACGTTACTTTTGGTTCTAGTACCCGCATCAACGATATCGTTACTCGTTACTTTCGTTACTTTAGGTATATTTCGTATGTTTCGCATGTTTCGCATGTTTCGCATGTTTCGCATGTTTCGTATGTTTCGTATGCTTCGTATGTTTCGTATATTTCGTATTTTTCGTATGTTTCGTATATTTCGTATATTTCCTACATTTGGTATTTTTGTTATGTCTCACGATTTACGTTAAGAACTTATTATTTTGGTAGTTTTTTTTTTTTTTTTTAATATATATTAAAAGTAAAAACGACATTAAAAATTTAATAATGCAAGATTTTGAATGACAAGAAATCTTTTTTAAAATGGTATACAAATATTCTCTAGCTCAACTAGCTTAGCAAAGAGTAAAGTTTTCAAGAATCTGCTTTCAATATCAGATTTTCGATGTACCTACAAGTAATTTTTTTTTTAAGATATGAATGTGCCGATGCTGAATATAGTTTTTACCAGAAATAGTTAAATAGAATCATAACTGACATAATTATGAAACCAAACAATTCAAGATTCAAATAAGAATACAGGAAGATAATTCTGGAAGTGAAATTAAAAATGGCGATCGTAAATAAAAATCAAAAGTCCAAATTGAAACACAAAAATCGAAGTAATTTTTCTCTACTTCTCAAGTTTTACATACAAACCTACATATATAGATAGGTATCTAGAAAAAAAGGTGGAATTGGAACAACTTTTTGCAGTCAATGTTTGATTTTGATCTGTCGTTCCATTTACTGGTTTTGGTGTGAAAATGAAACTAATTGCTTTACCTTAGGCTTAGGTTACATTTTAATTTTTTTACACCAACAAAAACTCGCTTGGTCTCCAACAAGACATCAATAAATCGGAGAAAAAAAATCACTATGGAGTTTTAAAGAAAGTGAAATTGATAATAATACATAAATGAATGTAGATATTTACATATTTAGGTTGGTATGTACATATATGCATGTACTTACTAAAAAAATTTAAGTTTCACACTATAAATTGTCCGCGGAGATTTAATCCTGAAGAACGAAAGTATTCAATTTTGTTTTTTTTTTATTGTAAGACAACAGCGTATTTAATTTGGGGAAAAACTGACAAGTTCATTCAAACTTATTAATTTGTCATGTAGGTAAAAAATATCTTAAAAAAATATAGTACACAAATTCAAGGAAAACTCTTCATTAGAATAATTTATAAAAAATCAAGTGGAACTTGAGAATACGTTTAAAAACAAAAAGGAAACTAGAAAAAAGATAAAATCGATTGAAGAAATACTTTTTTTAATTTACTCAAAATTGGGTTTTATATAATATTTGAACATTTACATACATATATGTATGTATAAAATATTAATGTTGTTTTGTGCTAATTTTTAAATCATGGAAATTCATTTAAAATTACATTATTATTTTCCAGTTGTTTTACTTTTTTTCTTGTCGATTCACTTATTCATTTATATTCTTTAAAACTACGAGTCTATTTATGTTAAATGAGCAGTTACAAAAATATTTCTTAATTTATGTCCATTGTTCAACGATTAAACACACGCTTTCACATATCTCACCACACACACACACACGTCCATAAAAACCGGTTACGAAAGAGAAAAAAACAGAATAGGTACTTATTTAACTCTTTTCATATACATACACAAAAAACAGAGCAAAAATGAAACTATTAAAATATACCTATGTACATTTCTTTGACCAAAAGTCGTTGAATAATACCTGCATTACTGATGAAGTGATGATACCGATATCGAACCGATACGAGATGCGATAAATGCTGTTCAATTCAGAATGTTCTACCGAGGGGAACCGCAAACGAATACGTAAAAAGCGTACTTAGTTTTAGGGAAAATTGCGGAACGCAAATTATCCTCATTCCCGAACACGCCCATGTTTCGTTTCCTCCCGGTCCAAACTTAAAAATTGTCATTGCAGCAAACCTAAAATAAAAAACCATTCAATCATTTCATTCAGTCACATTGATTCCATATTCTCATTCAAAGTTGTCGTCACTCATGTCAGACACCACCTCACCACACACAAGCAAGAAAATAGTACCTACTTGAAATCAAAAGAAAAAAAAAAAAACAAAAACTTAAAAGCATGAATAAAACCAAAATTGTAATTATTTGTTTGAATCAAACTAAAGAATAAAATAAATTAAACATATCAAACAAAGGAAAAGAAAAATTCTTTTTATTAATTACAAAAGGAGAAAACAGAATACAAGTACGGCTACGCCCCAACAGATGCAGTGTACAATTTTGTTTTTGTTTCACATTTCGTATACCTATCCAAATTGGTATTCTAATTGGAATGTATCTACACTACACTCAAACACACTTTCACATATCTCACTCCCACATGTCCATAAAAAACAGGTACGAAAGAGAAAGAAACAGAATTCTTATTTACCCCTTTTGATATACATTCACAAAAACAGAACAACAAAATCGTAAAATACATAAATGATGATACCGAACCGATACGAGATGCGAAATAATGCGCACACGACAAATGATGTGTACCATTTTGTTTTCGTTTCGCATTTCGTATATCCAATCCAAATTGGTATTGGAATTGGAGTATCGTCGTTACTCGTATGTTCCGTATTTTTCGTATGTTTCGCACGTTTCGCACGTTTCGTATGTTTCGCATGTTTCGTTACTTGTTCAGTACTACCCTTCAAGCAAACAGGTCCGACCTCGGTCCGAATCCGCTCCGCCTGAGGCGGAGCTGAGTCCGACTTCGGATCAGAAACTGGTCCGAAGGCGGCTCAAATTAGTATGGAAATTATAATCACCGCGAAGTCGATTGCATATGTATTGGTGTGGTGAAAATCTCCATTCCGAGAAAACGGAGCCGAAGGCGGACCTGAGCCGGAGCAGCGAAAACCTACCAGAAAGAGGAATAAGAAAGGGATGACGTTTCGCATTTGCGACCAAAAAAAGAACAAGATTTATTTTTTTTTTCACTGAAACTGTTTTATTTTTTATTTTATTTTGGCAAACGAAATTTTCACAATAAATACAATATAAAATACAATACATTTTTTTTCATTTTATTTCATTTGATGCTGCTGCTGTTGTTGGTGTTTTTTTAGATACCCAATCGCATGTTTCACCTTCTAGATTTTTCTTCATCATTAGAGATTACATCTACAACACAAGAAGAAACAACATTTTAACCCAAACACTTTGAGCGATATATAAAACATACCTTTTTTGTTTTCCATATTGTTTATAATTTAACAAAATTGTTTATAATTAATAAACTAACATTATACAAACAACGACACGAGACACGACGCGACCAAACACTTCAACAAAAAATAACAAAATGACGCTTTGGCTTTTGTTGGCCTTGTCTTTCTTTTCCTTTTCTCATTTTTCACCACGATTCTCGTTCGACTTTGTGTTCATACACAAAAAGTTGCAAGTGTGTGAGTGCAAGCCCGATTTTCGCGGTCTGAGGTCGGAGTTTCTTTGTTGAACTCAGTTTTCTTGCTTGAAGGGTAGTAACGAAACATACGAGTAACGAAATTATTTGGGCAGTAACGTTTCGTTACTCGTTACTGAAGTGAATACCCGCATTTAAGTAACGAATACATACGGTTTCCTACAGGTCTATCGCCAACAGATCTCCACAGGTGTTTTGAGGTATTTTAAATTTTTTTTCAATTTAAGATTGTGTAACTTTTAGAGCTTGTACCGTTATGTGTGATATATCGAATAAAAGGTTATGTTATCAGCATGCGTATTAAAGCAATTGGATTTGAGTGATTGTGCACTTGGAACAACTTTTAGATTTTTGAAAGGGGGGATGGGGGAGCATTTTTTTGAAATTTTTCATACTAAAATTCAATATTAAGAAGCGAAAGTCTCGAACATTTCAGAAGAGCCCTAGAACAACCTGGAACAAGTTTTGGATTTTTGAAATTCGAAAAAGGAGAGCCAGAATTTTTTTTTTGTGCAATCGTAAAATTTTTTTTATTTTTTAATGTACCTATCTTTTTTTAAGTTTTATGGTATGAAACTCGTATAGTGTTTTTTAACGTGGGGTTTTTTATAAGTGGTGGTGGGGGTTTTTTTATAATTTTTTTATAAATTGGGGCAATAGTTTACTAAAATCGGTTTTTTTTAGTTTAAATGTCTTGTTGTTTGTTTTTCTTAACGATTTTTGGTTTGGCTTAAGAAATATTAATGTTCAACTTGGAACAACTTTTGGAATTTTATTTTTCGAAAAAGGGGGGCCTATGGAAATTTTTGAAAATGTGAAAACATCACGATTTATTTTGAAAGTGCATTTTCGAGTTGATACTCTTACTGTAGAATACTGAAACTCACTCCAAATATGTATGTATGGTTAAATATTCGATTTCAGAAAAAAAAAAATTGGAAAATAATAATTGGAAAAGTTGTTTTTTTAGTTTTTTTGAAAAAATGTTTCCAAAGCGATATCTTTAAACACAAATTTTAGGACCTCAATTTCTTGGAACAATGTTTAGAAAACTTTTTTAAAGTTAAAAAAAATATAAAAACTTAAGAAGTCCAAAAGGGGGGGCTAGAATTTTTTTGTTTTCTGCCCCTAACTTTCGAAATATTGAACTCTAAGGTCCCAAAAATTTGGAACAATGTTGGGAACAACTTTCTTAATTAACCCGGAACAACTTTCAAAATTTCAATTTTCGAAAAAAGGGGGGCTAGGTCAAAAACGGTTTTTTGGCTCTAGAACCTCCATTTTTGAAAATTTTTCAAAAAAAATTTGGAACAATCCGGAACAAATCGGGAACAACCTGGAACAACTTTCAAAAATAACAATTTCGAAAAAAGGGGGGCTAACTTCACACACTCTGTCCGACCTTACTAAAAAGAGAACATTTTACTCTCGAACCGTAAAAAAATGAGGACTTTTAGTAGGTCTGAACCAGACTTTTTGTGCACAAAATTAGGAAGTCTGTCAAATTAATGAGAGTTGGGAGAGAATTTCTCTCAGTGGGAAATAAAAATACGAAAGATTGCCAAAAAGTCTGGAACAAGTTGAAACACCATTATACAACACAATTTCATATTTTATGCTTGAATCGATAAACATTAACACTTTTTTAATGCAAAAAACACGTAAACGCGATTCAATTTAAATATCACTCTAATTTGATTTGTTTTCTTCTTAATTTATTTGTTTGACATACGTCAACTTTTCATTTGACAGAACTCATATTTCTGTCGGAAGAAATTCATTGGACTAAATTTGCCAGTGTGGGGAGATATTTTACTCTCTCTTGAGTGCTCTCTTCTACACATTTTTTGTAGTTGGGAACAGACTCTGACCAAAAATAACCAAATATTACTAAATTCGGCAGTTTTAAACTGAGTGTGGAACGGACCTAATACAATATTTTTACTAAGCAGTTATTTATAAGTAGAGGACCTGGGATACAGTATCAGCTGATCGAACAGGACTTACTTTTAAAACGATAAAAAATTCGTTGTTCTTTTTTTCAAAGAACGCGTCCATCTCTTTATTTGTTCTTAATCTTTTAAATAGATGTTTAACATCTCTAGAGAAGTAAATTTTGAAATCATTTCACAAAAGTCCTTTTTTTAAATATTTGGTTAAAAAAAAACTTAACATAAACCCAAACCTCCACGCAATATTTATTTGTGGTTGGAGTGAAGGAGGGTACTAATTAATATTTGCTTAAAAATATTCTAAGTCATCTTAATCAGCTTTTAACCAATTAATATTTTCTGTCTACAATTTGCTAACCGATTTTTTACAATCGGTTTAAAAAAAGTTCAATTCACACCGCAGCCCAGAGGTAACATTTTGCAAAATCAGACAATAAACATTTATTAAAGTTGTTGAAATGAACCTAGATAAATTAATTGAAATAAACAAAAAAGAAGTTTAAAGACAAAAAGTACAAACTCAAAAATCCTTGTAGAAAAAGGAAGTGGAAAACAGAAAACAGAACTCTTTAAAATTTAAATCACCTTAACGGGATGTTCTGGAAACCCTAATAAACAAATTTTTTCCAGAGTTTATTCGGTTAATAGTGGAGTAACTTAAGCTCAAAAAATGGCAATATTACAGATCTGACTTTGATCTTTTTTTTCAAACGTCGCGTCGGTAGCACAGCCACACAAAAAAAAATAAAAGTCCTGACCTGGGGTTGCGACTATGTTTTTCATATAGTTTTTGGTTTGCTGAAACCGAATCCGAAGTCCGTTTTTCCCCATCACGTCAGGTTTTCGAGATAACCTCAAAAAATGTCACGAAAAAAAATGAGATATCCTCAAAAAATGTCAGATAAGAACTTTTTTTTTTGAGTTTAGACATTTTTTCAGGATATTTCAAAAATCTGGCGTGATAAGGCAATATAAACTTCGGATTCAGTTTTAGCGACCCAAAAACTATATGAAAAACTTAGTCGCAACTCCAGATAAGAACTTTTTTTTTTTTGGTTTCGACATTTTTTTGAAGATATCTCAGAAACCTGACGTGATAGGGCGAAATTGACTGCGCTGGATTCAGAGATCCAAAAACTATATGATTAACATATTCGCACATCCAGATCAGAGACAATTTTTTTTTGTTTTCGTCACATTTTTTGAGGTTATCTCGAAAACGTGACGTGATAGGGTAAAACGGACTTCGGAACAGGTTTCAGCGACCCAAAAACTATATGAAAAACCTAGTCGCAACCCCAGGTCAGGTCTTTTATATAT
Organism: Episyrphus balteatus; assembly: GCF_945859705.1. Classification (NCBI taxonomy): domain Eukaryota; kingdom Metazoa; phylum Arthropoda; class Insecta; order Diptera; family Syrphidae; genus Episyrphus; species Episyrphus balteatus. The sequence continues at coordinate 82,226,388 of NC_079134.1, forward strand.
TTTTGTGTGGCTGTGTAATTAAAAATACTTTAAGAGTGGGTGTCCCCAAATGACGAACTCAGACTTCATGTAAATGAGTTTGTGTGTATTAGTGACCTTTCTTCGCCATACATCTCCCACGTTCAACGTCATCTCAACTCAGTTCTCTCTCGGTATCTTTATTTGCATTCTCTTTCCCTTTCTAGAGAACCAAAGTCATAAAATTAAAGTCTATTTAGGTAGAAAAAACAAATCAGCATCAAGGAAATAGCAAAAAAAAAGGGTTGCAAGCCTTGCAAGTGTATATTGCGGTTTTGCTTTGCGCAACCGAATTCACTTGTGTTTTCGTTTTCCGTTGGTTTTACTCTATGTGCAAGAGTCATGGTAGGTATATTTATGAAGAAAAAAATGGTATGATATTCAGTGTTGAATTTTTCTATCTTTCTGCGCATCTATGTACCCCCATCACTTGGTATTCTATATAACTTTTGCAAGTATTCGTAGGCGCAGGAATCTGATCGACTTTTTTTTTCTTTGTTATAGTATTCAGTGATGATATTTATTTTAGTAGTTTAAAAACAAATTTTTCAACATTTTTTTTTTGGCAAATAAAACGTTTATTTTTTAAAACTATTAGGTACATATTTGTTTATTTATTTGAATGTTTTTAACTTTTTCTTTCGAATTTGTACATAGATTTATATATTATATTATTAATTGATATTATTGTTATTCATATACAGGGTGTCCCAAAAGTAATGGATCAAACGAAATATGCAGATAGGCCAACTTTAGGGCTCTCAGAATTTGGTAACTTGTTCATCCCAAATCCTTACGGTTTTCAATTTAATGCAGTTTTTGTGAATTATCGAAAAATCTCGACTTTGCAACAGTATTTTGCTTCCTCCGGTCATAATTGATTTTTGTTTTTTTACAATTCTTTCACTAAAACATTGCCTAATAATAAGAAATAATTATTTAATCAAAATATTTTTTATTTCATACGCCATTTTGCTGCAAGTTATGTAACAGTTCCATGTTTTATAAAAACTCAATTTCTTAATTTTATTTGAGAGGAACATCCCGAAAAAAAATTGTATGGTGTGATACTGGTTTATTATTTTAAAAACTTGCCGTGTTATTGCACTTTTAAAAAATGTATAAAAATTTCCAAAGTTCAAATTAGAACGAAAGATATTACAATTTTAATTCAAAAAAACAGGGGTTTTCAGAGCAAAATGACAAACAAAAATCGAGGCTTTTATTCAAAAAGAAATAAACAAATAGTCCAGTAATTTTAGGTTTTATCTGCGGAAAAATTCCTACTGGGCTGAATTAGTATACAGCTTAATGACGGCTTTGTAATGAAGATGTGAAAAATCGACATTGATATCGTGTCCGCGTTAAGAGTTATAGGGGTCAAAAGGTCACAATGTGCCTTTTAATTAAGTGCCGATCTGCCTCCAATCGGCAACGCACGCTGCGAAAGCTTCGTCCCATTTAATTAAGTTTTCTCGTTGTGTCTCCGTTTTTTTTGTCAGTTGCTCTGTCTATAATAACTATAATTTTTACACAAATAAAAAAAAAATTTAACAACAATAGTCACCCACCACTCCACCCAGTTATTAATTTAAATAATAAAACCCCAAAAAAATCCCCGACGTGAAATAATAATTCATAATTAAAAAAAAAAATAGCCAAAAGTGCATGTGCTTGTGCATATACATACATACGTATTACATACAAAATTGTGTGAATACCTAATCGCCCCAGTGCTGCATATAAAAAAAAAATATACAAAAACAATAATAACAAATGCCTAACAAATTAGTGCAAACAAAACACCAACAACAACAACACCAACCACTGCATTAACAGCAACAAAAACCAAACATCATCAACCGGTTTTAATGATAAAGAAAAAAAAAATTGTTTGTGTCGCGATAAGCAAATTGGCAATGAGCACAGTGAGTCAGAGATACCCAAAGGAGATGGGAAACTTTCGTACGTTTTACCCCCCAAAACCCATTTGTTTATTTCGTGTTGTTGTAATCTCTCTTGTATTCGTGAATAAATGTGAAAAACACACATAGTGTAGCCACGGTGTTTTACGCACACCTAAGCAAAAATGTACGATTTTTCACGCATACTTAGCCAAAAATGTCTATTTTTTCACGCATACTTATCCAAAAATGTCTCAAGCAGCTTGTAGGCAAACCCGTATCACGTCAGAAGTTTCTCATCTCTTTTGGGTATCTCTGCAGTGAGTAATCCTTTCATTTCCCTTCCCATCTTCTTTCGCAATTAGTTTTCTGTATAGCAGCTGTGGTATTGTGGGAAGAAACTCTTCGTACATATTCACAGTTGTTATCAATCTGACTCGGATAGGTTATTGTTTGTTTTACTAAATAGCCAACAGGGGCGGATCAGTTCAAAGTGTCACTAAGGCATAACACTAGTGACAATTTGTTTTGTGAAGTTTCAATTGGGATTTAGATAAGGGAATCATTATAGGTAATTGTCCGAATAGGTTTTAGAAAGTTTTGAGTTTTTTTATGGTTTGTAAATTCAGGGTCGATTATGCCAACGTTCGTGGGCTAAGATCCAATTTCTGTGACGTGTATATTTACACTGTACAAAACAGGCCAGCTGTTTTGGCACTGAGTGAAACGCAAATAGGTTTTTTTTTTTTTTTTTTTTTTTTGACGGGAGGAAATCTTCAAAAGACACTTGGCAGTATTCGACACCAAGTAGTGTGGGACTCTAAACCACTAAAACCACCTCTTTATCAGGACCAATCTTGAGAGATCGACATCAGATTTTTCTTTCTTAACTTTGTAAAATCACTTTGGGGGAAGTTTAAAATTTTAATACTTTCCCATGTTTTTTTAGACCATAAGCTCATGAGGCTTGGTTCTTCTTAATCTCCGAACATGGTTTCTAGTATTCAAGACGGACACCATTTCAGAATTGGTATGACATTGCAGTCTCTGATTATGGGATACAGCGTATTTTTTAACAACTTCTGTAACCGTTTCTATTTGTAAGTCACGATGTAGATCGCTATTTCTTATGTACCAAGGTGCATTAACTATTCCACGAAGGACTTTGTTTTGGAATTTTTGGATGATTTCGGTATTTGTTTTCTTTGTACAGCCCCATAATTGGATACCATAGGTCCAAACAGGCTTTAGTACTTGATTATACAGCATTATTTTGTTTTGGGTTGATAAATCAGAGTTGTTACCAAGTAACCAGTACATTTTTCTATATTTCAAGTTTAGTTCTTCTCTTTCCTAGGGTAGGACCTAGGACACTTCCTTGTGGTACACCGGCTTCTATTTTCTTCAATTCCGAATATTCTTGATCGTACCTTACTCTGAACATTCGGTCTGAGATGTACGATTTTAATATTTCATAGTACTGTCTGGGAAGATCCCTTTGCAGTTTGTACTCAAGTCCCTCATGCCAAACCTTGTCAAAGGCTTGAGCAACATCTAAGAAAATAGCTGAACAGACTTGTTTTTCTTCTAATGCTTTTTCTATTACATCCGTTATTCTATGAACTTGGTCTATCGTATAATGTTTATTTCTAAAGCCAAACTGATGATTTGGGATTAACCTTCTTTCTTCTATAATTTTGCTAAGTCTCTTCAGAAGCAGTTTTTCAAAAACTTTTGCCATAATTGGTGTCATCAAGCCTCCTAAAAACCTCAATAGTACTATAGCTTAGCAATAAAGTGGCAACTTATCAAACCTTTACCATGTATAGCAATAAAGTGGCAACTTATCAAACCTTTATCATGTTTACTATAATTGGCAAAATACTTTCGTCTCTTTTTAATAAGAAGAGTACTTCCCTTCAAGCAAACAGGTCCGACCTCGGTCCGAATCCGCTCCGCCTGAGGCGGAGCTGAGTCCGACTTCGGATCAGAAACTGGTCCGAAGGCGGCTCAAATTAGTATGGAAATTATAATCACCGCGAAGTCGATTGCATATGTATTGGTGTGGTGAAAATCTCCATTCCGAGAAAACGGAGCCGAAGGCGGACCTGAGCCGGAGCAGCGAAAACCTACCAGAAAGAGGAATAAGAAAGGGTAGACATTTCGCATTTGCGACCAAAAAAAGAACAAGATTTATTTTTTTTTTCACTGAAACTGTTTTATTTTTTATTTTATTTTGGCAAACGAAATTTTCACAATAAATACAGTGTAAGATACAATACATTTTTTCATTTTATTTTATTTGTTGCTGCTGCTGTTGTTGGTGTTTCTTAAGATGCCCAATCGCATGTTTCACATTCTGCCTTTTTCTTCATCATTAGAGATTACATCTACAACACAAGCAGAAACACATCACTTTAATCCAAACACTTTGAGCGATATATACAACATACCTTTTTTTGTTTCCATATTGTTAATAGTTTGATATAATTGTTTATAATTATACTTATATTTTATTAACAACGACACGAGACACGACGCGACTAAACACTTCAACAAAAAATAACAAAATGACGCTTTTGCTCTTGTTGGCTATGTCTGTCTACTTTTTTTTCCTTTTCTCAGTTTTCACGACTATCCTCTTAGACTTTGTGTTCATACACAAAAAGTTGCAAGTGTGTGAGTGCAACCCCGCTTTTCTCGGTCGGAGGTCGGACTGTCTTTTCTGGACTCCGTTTTCTTGCTTGAAGGGTTACGTTTAAGTATACCTTTGATTAAACATAACCTAACTAAAATTAATCGCGCGTTTTTCACAATTGTTCTTTTGCAAATTGATCTCGTATTTGAAGGTACATTAAGTTAAATTCATATATATATTATAATTTAATCTTGATTTTCATTTTTTATATTAATTTCTAGATTAATAATAATTCAAGAATATTTCAAGATTATAAAGTTTAATTCAAGAAAATTGTTCCTAGTTTAATTCAAGAAAATACCAATTGTAAGTTATACATTTATACCTAAATTAAGATATTTCCTTATTGAAATTTATTGAATTTTTTTGAAATAAAATCGAAAGTTTACCAGATTGTATATTATTCTGAGTTTGATATTTATTATTTGGAAACCAAACTTGAAGTGGAACAACATTATTTTATTTCAATTGAATTAATTTTGTCAAGATGGAATATAATTGCTCATTAAAGACATGCAACGAAGCAGATACCGAGGAGATGGTGGCCTGTGAAAAGTGCAAGCGATGGTGGCATTTTACTTGTGTCAACTTTAATCAGGACTTATACTCTACTGCTGATCGGTGGTATTGCGAAGAAACCGATTGCGAAGTCAGAGAAGATCCTAAGGAAACAGGTTCTGATAAAGAAACTGAAGGAGATCCAACAACAGGTAAGGGTTTAGATATAGTTGCCACTGTAGATTTGCTATTAGAAGCTGCTGCGACTGCTCAAGCAGCTGCTGCAGAAAAAGATGTAGAATTAAATTCTCTACGAAATGAATTAAGGGAAGCGAAACAAAAGTTAGATAGCGTTTCCATTCCAAGCCATCCACAAGCGAAAATATATTCCATTTCCGATCAGGCTGCTTTAAAGACATTTGCTGATAAAAGGTTAGATATGATAAAAACAATTCAGGCGAATCATCAATCACTATTAAAGAATTTAAGTCAACATCAATCCACTCCAATTCGTGCTGGGGCTACAAATCAAGAAAGCTTTCAAGACTCTTCATTTATTCATCATTCCGACATGGCCAGTCTCCTTACCATTCTAAATAGGAGCAATGTACAAGAATTGCCTAGCTTTTCCGGAAGTAATAAGCGGGAGTGGCCTTATTTCGAAGAGGTGTTTAAATCCACAACAGTAGAAGGAAAGTATAATGGCAAGGAAAACGTGGCTCGAGTTCGAAAGGCTCTTAAAGGGGAAGCATATCAGTTAGTTAGTGATCGTCTGAAATATTCAACCGATGACGGAGCGATAATGGATTCTTTGCGTTCTATATTCGGTCGTCCTGATGTTTTAGTTCACGGCTTGACAGCCGATCTTCTTAAGCTTCCGTCTTTAAAGTCAAAGTGTGATCCTAATCTACACATATGGGCCGTTAAGTTAAACGGGTTTGTAGCTGATTTAAAGTCAATTAATAGGGGGGATGATCTTTTGAATGGTTATGTTTTGACCGACTTGTCGTGTAAGTTAGGACCTGGTCTTTACCAAGATTGGAGAAAAAAGCAAATGTTAACTCCTCAAGTTTCGATTGAAGACTTTGCAAATTTTCTTACGCAGAAGGTTATCGACCTACCACCCGAGTTAGTTAAACCTTTAGAAACTTCTCTTCCTAGAAAATCGCAGAAAATTACAAATCGAGTGCTCACCCATCAGCCACTGCCTACAACAGCTTTAAATGCATCTTGTGTTAAATGTGGTCACAAACAACATATGCTCAGTGAATGTGACGAGTTTAAATCAATGGCTCCAGAAACAAGGTTATCTTTTGCACGCGAGCGAAAGATATGTTTTCGTTGTTTAGATCCTGCTGAACATGATTGGAGATCTTGTTCGAAGAAGAAGACTTGTGGATTATCTGGGTGCGTTGGACGTCATCATCCACTTTTACATCAAACACCTGTGCCTCAAATCAAGGAGTTAAATGTGTCAGCTATTCCTTACGTTCCAAATCCAAATTTTAATTCATCTCATATAGGATCTAAGATGCCAGTGATGTTTAAGATAGTCCCTATACGAATCTATGGAAAGGAAAAGTTTATTGACACCTTTGCATTTTTAGACGACGGTTCTTCGTTGACTATGGTGGAAAAAGATTTATTTGATGAACTTGGACTCGATGGTCATGAAGAAATGCTTACCCTTCAATGGACGAAGGGTGTTTCTAGAAGTGAAGAGTCCATAAGAACTAACCTAGCTGTTTCGGGTGTACAAAATAATAAACGTCATTTTTTAAAAAATGTTTACACAGTGAAAGGGTTGGAGCTTCCAGTTCAGTCGATTGATACTTCCAAATTGAAAGAAAAGTACCCACATTTGCGAGGGCTTCCGCTTACAGATTTAGTGGATGCAAAGCCGAAGATTCTGGTTGGTTTAGATCAAGCCAAGTTTCTATTAGGGCATGGTCAAAGACACGGAAAAGACGACGAGCCTTGTGCTTTAAAAACTCTCCTGGGATGGATAGTTTATGGAAAATCTGCTCCTATGATTAGAGCAACTTGCGCTCAGGATGTTGCCAAACCAACAATGCGATTTCTATTCCATGACGCCATCAAAACTGAAGATGAACTTCACGAATTAGTTAAGCGCCACTTCACTACCGAGGAGTTTGGTGTTATGCCACCGAAAGGAGACTTGGTGAGCAAAGAAGAATCTCGGGCTCTGAGCATCATGGAGGGTACGATAAAATATGTGAATAACCGTTACGAAATTGGATTGTTATGGAGTGCCGACAACATTAAGTTACCTGATAGCTACTCCATGGCTCTAAATCGACTTATCACTTTGGAAAAATCTTTAAAGAAAAAACCACAGCTGTTAGAATGGAAGAATAATCATATGCAGAATCTATTATCCAAAGGGTACGCGAGAATTGCTACGGAAGAAGAGCTTAAAAAGGATTGGCCACGTGTATGGTATCCTCCTACTTTCGTAATTGAAAATCCAAATAAGTTTCCAATCAAGCCCAGAGATGTTGCCGACTTTGCCGCAAAGGTACGTGGTGTCGCATTAAATACCTATCTATTGAAAGGTCCTGACAATCTAGTTTCTCTTCATGCCGGCATTTTTAAGCTTCGAGAACGCAAGATCGCCGTGAACGCTGACGTGAAAGAAATGTTTCATCAGATAAGAATTAAAGCGGAAGATCAACAATGCCAGCGCGTTCTGTGGAGGAATGTAGATGTCACCAAAAGGCCTACAGTTTACATCATGGAGGTAATGATGTTCGGCCCGAGATGTTCTCCTACATGCGCCCAATTCGTAAAGAACTTTCATGCGAATAAGTTCAAAGATGAATTCCCAGAGGCAGTAGATGGTTTAGTAAACAGAACTTATGTTGACGATTACTTCAACAGTCATGACACCATAGAAGAAGCTTTATCAGTTACAAAGGATGCCATTCAAATATGCAAATCAATGAGTTTCGACTTGGTTGGTGTTCAATCAAATAGCCTTGAATTTTTGAAGCAACTTCCCCAGAATAATGTTAATGCCAGGCTGATCAGCATGGACCCAAGTGAATCTGAAAGCCATGTTACAAAGGTCTTAGGTTTATATTGGCTTCCTTCTTCCGATCTTCTTACATATAGAATTTCAGATGATGGATTATTTGAGAAGATGTCCAACTTAGAGTGTTCAATAACAAAACGAGAAATACTTAGAATCATCATGCGAATTTTTGATCCTCTAGGACTCATCTCACTCTATATAATCAGAGGTCGAATTATTGTACAAGATATTTGGCGGGAAAGATTCGATTGGGATGAACCTGTCTCAAAGCATTTAAAGGAGCAATGGCTCATATTCATCAAGGAACAAATGGGTATTGAGAAGCTGAAAATTCCCCGTTTATATGTTTCATGGTCACCTAGCTGTTCTGAAGCTAGTCTCATAGTTTTTGTGGATGCTTCTGAAAAGGCGTTTGCTGCAGTTTCATACTTCCGTTTTGAAAAGGATGATGCTGTTGAAGTAGCTCTGGTTATGGCAAAGGCTAAGGTGGCGCCTGTAAAAAAGTTGTCTGTACCGCGTTTGGAACTGCAAGCAGCGGTTCTAGGTGTGCGTTTAGCATTAACTGTCAGAGCTTCTCATTCTATTTCCATTCGCGAAGTTATTTTCCTCTCCGATTCAAGAACAGTTTTATCATGGATCAACTCAACCGATTTTAAATTTCCTTCATTTGTTGCAGTGAGGGTCGGAGAGATTTTAGACTCAACTACACCTCGACAATGGTTTCACGTGAGCTCGGCAGACAATGTTGCTGATGATGCGACAAAATGGAGCGATTCTAGTATGGGAGATTATGATGCGAGGTGGTTCAAAGGACCTAATTTTCTAAAGGACCCATTTAGATTGTGGCCCGTTAAACCAAGTAATAACTTAGAACTTATGTTTTGCGAACCTGATTCTAGTGTTATGGTTCACACTAGCTCCGATAAGATTTCTTTTCGAGTTTTCGATGAGTTAAAAGGCAGATTCAAAGCAAATTGGGGTTCCTCTGTAAGAACGATTGCCTTTATACTTCGATTCATAGACTGTTACTTTAAAAGAGAAACTGAAAAGAAACATTTCGTACCTCCATCTGAATTCTACAGAGCAGAAGATTGGCTTTTCAGAAAAATTCAGCAGGATGTTTATTATGAAGAATATATGTCGCTCCGAAGAACTAAGACCGTTGAAAGCTCCAGTAGCATTTACACCTTATCTCTGTTTCTGGATTCCGAAGGCACCAAGCACAAAAGGCATTGATTTCTTATGCTTCACAAAACCCTGCTATTTTACCTAAAGATCATCCTCTAGTCGAAACATTTATTAAATATTATCATGATCGTAATTTTCATACTGGAACTTCCGGAATCATTTCCGATATTCGAGAACGGGCATGGATCATAAAAATAAGAGTAGCTGTTCAAAGAGTCAAGTCCAAGTGTAATACGTGCAAACGCATAGCAGCCAAGCCAATAATGCCATTGATGGGCCAGCTTCCAATTTCTCGTCTTTCTTTTGATTCCAAGCCATTTACTCATGTAGGAGTCGATTGTTTTGGTCCGTTGCTAGTCAAATTCGGAAGGGGAACAGCAAAGAGGTATGGAATGATATTTACCTGCCTTACGTTTAGAGCCGTTCAAATCGAACTGCTAAATGATCTTTCGTTAGACCAATGCACTATGGCGCTTCGTCGATTTTTGATCAATCGAGTCGTCACTAAGTTTTTATATAGTGATAATGGGCTGAACTTCATAGGCACAAAGAATCTTTTGGAAAAAGATATTAAGGAGATGGAAGAAGCTCTAAGTGAATATTCGGCTAAATATGAAAAGATACTTTGGCAATTCATTCCTGCGTATTCGCCATGGATGGGTGGAGCATGGGAGAGACTGATTCAATCAATAAAAATTACTGTCGAATTCATTTTAAAAGGGGTCGTTCCAAGAGAAGATGTTCTGCGAAATGCGCTCATTGAAGCCCAGGGGCAAATTAACCGACGTCCCCTAACACACATTCCAGTTGACCCCGAAGATCCAAGGCCTCTTACACCTAACTCTATGCTTTTCGGAGATAATGATAGAAATGTTACTGCACCCGGAGTTTTTTATGAGAGTGATATTAACAGCAGACTGTATAGTCGAAGGGCGCAGCATTTAATGACGGAATTTACAAAAAGATGGTATACAGAATATTTACCTGAAATAGCTAGACGCTCTAAGTGGCATAAAAACGTCAAGCCTGTGGTTGAAGGAAGTATCGTCATATTGGTAGAGCCAAACGATATTCGTGAATCTTGGAAAATGGGTAGGGTGACAAAGGTTTATCCTGGACCGGACGGAGTAGTAAGAATTTGTGATGTGCGATTACCAAATGGAGCTATAAGACTTAAGAGATCCGTTGGACGGCTTGCTGTGCTTGATGTTCTGTCTTCATCCTAGTCTTCAGACGGGCCCCGGAATGTCATCAAGCCTCCTAAAAACCTCAATAGTACTATAGCTTAGCAATAAAGTGGCAACTTATCAAACCTTTACCATGTATAGCAATAAAGTGGCAACTTATCAAACCTTTATCATGTTTACTATAATTGGCAAATTACTTTCGTCTCTTTTTAATAAGAAGACTACTTACGTTTAAGTATACCTTTGATTAAACATAACCTAACTAAAATTAATCGCGCGTTTTTCACAATTGTTCTTTTGCAAATTGATCTCGTATTTGAAGGTACATTAAGTTAAATTCATATATATATTATAATTTAATCTTGATTTTCATTTTTTATATTAATTTCTAGATTAATAATAATTCAAGAATATTTCAAGATTATAAAGTTTAATTCAAGAAAATTGTTCCTAGTTTAATTCAAGAAAATACCAATTGTAAGTTATACATTTATACCTAAATTAAGATATTTCCTTATTGAAATTTATTGAATTTTTAGGAAATAAAATCGAAAGTTTACCAGATTGTATATTATTCTGAGTTCGATGTTTATTATTTGGAAACCAAACTTGAAGTGGAACAACAATTGGTATAAGCGATATTGGTCTGTAAGACGTCACTTCTGTAGGTGGCTTACCTTGCTTGGGTATGACAATAACTTCAGCAATTTTCCAATGGTGTGGGACATACCGTTGCTTAAGGCATGCATTTATTATATATTGGAGTTTTATGAAGGCTTTCAAAGGCATTTCTTTCATAACCTGAGCAGTAATAAGATCGTAACCTGGTGATTTTTTATTTGATAGTTGATGTAAACACATACTTTTTATTTCTTTTAATCTTACAATTGGTATTTCACTTTCATCTATCTTATCAACAGGCTGTAAGCTATTTTCAGCCGCGTTTGTTGGGTATGGCTTAAAAACATTCGCAAGATGCTCCGCGAAAAGGTTAGCTTTTTCTTTTGGGTTACCGATCCATTTCCCATCTTGAGATTTCAAGGGAGAGTTTAGTAACTGCGGTCTTTTCAGGCGCTTGGCTGCTTTCCATAGCGAAAAATCGGTTGAAGCATCAGTCGTTAAATTCTTTAGGAATGTACTGAGTGAATCATTTTTGAATTTATAAATTTGTTTTTTAAGATTGTTGCTTATACGGTTAAACGTTGTTTTATCATCTGGAAATCTAGTATTTTGCCATTTTCTTCGAGCTCTTCTTTTCTCTATTATCAACTCTCTTATCTCTAAAGGATATTTTATTTCATTTTGTCTTCTATTAGAAAATGTTGGAGTACTTTCTTCAGCGGCCTGTTGCACATCAGCAATAAATTGTTCCACTTCATGGTCTCTTTGCTCGATTATATCCATGGGAGATCTTAAATTTATAAAACTTAAAAGCCTTTCTCTAAAATCACTAAAGTTTGTTTTCTTATTTACAAGCTTTGGATTACTTTTTTCTATTACTTCCGATTCACTTAGTGTTAGAATCACTGGAGTATGATCTGATGACAAGTCATAATTACCTTCGACACTAATGTGATTTCGTTTGATTCCTTTAGCTACGAAAAAGTCAATAAGGTCTGGTATTTTGTTAGTATCGGAAGGCCAGTAAGTAGGCGACCTGGAGGAATAGAATTCGCAATTGTATTTACGGCCTGCTTGGAAAAGTCTTTTGCCTTTTGTTGATATAAGTCTTGAACCCCAATGAGTGTGTTTCGCATTGAAGTCTCCACCAACAAGAAAGTTATGCCAAAGAAGATTTAATAGATCTGTATAGTCATCTTCTGTCGGGGAGCGCCTTGGTGGGCAGTATATAGCTGCTATCTTAAGCTCTTTCTTTTTCATACCAATACTAATAGTTGTTACTTGCATATTTTCATTAGTAAGCTTGGTTTCTTCATAATGTTTAAAGCTTTCTTTTATAAGAATCGCCGATCCACCTCTTGCCTTGTCAGCTGGATGTGGAGCGTGGTAACATGAATAGTTTTCTATTACATTATCTAGACTTTGCCCATTGGAGAAGTGAGTTTCGGACACCAGGCAAATATCTATATGTTCTAGATCTAAAAAGATTTTTAATTCGGATAAGTGTTGTAAAAGACCGTTTGCATTCCATGTAGAGATTTTAAGTGTTCTGTCCATCATTGTTTTTTAAGAGCGACTTTTTCGCTTAACTGTTTGATATTCAAATCCTGTTTATCAATTCTTTGAAGAATGAGGTGTAGCATTTCTTTTATGGAAGTCTCTTCATTCTTCCGCACATTTTTTAGAATCTGAGAATAGGCTTTATTTTCATCGCTTTTACTTTGAACAGCTTTTTTAGGCGGTTCATTCTTAGTATTGTTTTCAGCAGTTAAATTGGTATTTACTGTGTTTCTGGGTTTGTCTCTAGCAGATGTATTTTTGCTTCTGAACTCTTGGAATTTTTTGGCAACTGGGCAGCCTCTATAGCTTGCCGGGTGATTATCCTGGCAGTTCACACATTTTGCTTTCTGAACTTTGCTCATCGGACAATTTTTAGTTGCATGTTTTCCTTCGCACTTTACACAAGCAAACTCGCGGTTGCAGTATTTTTGGGTATGGCCAAAAGCTTGGCAACGTTTGCACTGCGGAACAACTTTAGATTTTCGGAGTGGTTCAATTTTAACAGCTATGCCCAAGATTGATCTTACTTTATAAATCTCCTCGACACTTTGTTTACTGTCAAAAGTTAGCATGAATAAAGGTAGTAACCTCTTACTTGTCGTCGATTCTCCAGAGAAGTTTTTAATTGTCTCGTTCTTAAATAGATTGACTGCATCAAGGGCTTGAAAGCCTTTTTCTACAAGATCATCCACTACTTCCTCGGGAGAGCACGATGAATGAAGACCTCTGGCTACTACTTTTGTTGGCCTTGTAGCTTTGTTCTCGTATGAGTGCCATTGAATTTTGTGTTTGCTCAGTTCTTCAGTGCCATATCTATACTCATCGGCTTCTTCGACTATGACTTTCCAGTTGTCTTTGTTGTACGATGTGTATTTGCAAGCTTTTTTAGAACATTTTTCTATTATTTTCTTGAGATCTCCAAAAATTGGAAATCCTGAGATCATAATTGGTGGTGGTGTAATTTTTTTGCTGCCTTTAGCGTGAGATTTTGATTTAGCATCAGCTACCGCATTATTCACTTTTTTAGTTTCTGTAATCAACTCTTTATTATTTACAGCTTCAGAGCTTTTCTGATTTCTTAAGCAAATCTCGGGACTACCTGTTGCTTTACGTTTCTTTGTGATACGCTTATTTTTCTTTTTCTCAGTTTCGAACAAGAGTTCTTCTTCATCAGTTTGATATTCAGGTTCCATATATCTTGGACTTAACTGAAGCGTGGACTCTGCATCTTTCTTGCTAAGCAAGGAAACTTTCTCTTCGAGTTTTTTCACTTGTAGCTGAAGACTTTGAACTAGAACTTCAAGTTGTTTTTTGCCGCTATTTCAACTTGCCATTCATCAAAGTAGTTTTTTGATTGGTCTTTCTCTTTTTCTTCGATGGAACTCTGTTGATCTGTGATGTCGATCTCTTCATTGATCTTGGTTCCTTTTTCGCTGATGTTTTTAACATCTGTAGTATTGTTTGAGGTTGTCGATGATGTAACCCCTGAAGTTAATTTGTTTGGGGGAGTTCTTTGCATCTTTGAACTCCGTCTCTCAATATTTTTAAGCAATAATTGGTCCTCCCCAGAATCCATAGGACCGACCTCGTAAGAGAGTGGATTTACCAGTTTCACTGGAGTGCCACCTGGGGTATTTAATCTAGTCGTTTTGTTCATTGCCATAATTTTTTTAACTTAATATTCGTACTATAAATAGTTCAGTTACTTCTATCCATAGTTTATATTCAGCCGCCCCACAGGGTACAGACGCTGACCAGTGTGCCGCACAATATGTGTCAGACGCTCTTGGATTTAATCGTGAGCTGGTGCATTCAGAGCGATAATTCTGTTCTTTTGCTCCTAGTTCCTGAAAAGGTAACTCAGGGGACTCAGCTCATGGATCCAATGGATCCAACGCTCGTCGCTAGTTGGATATCCAGCGGGCACCGCGAGGAGGTGACGATGCGATTTTGCCACGCCAATAGGTGAAAATACAGACTGTTCTGAATTTAATCAATTTGGGTATAGCTTGGTGCCATTATTCTTTTCCCACCATGGTCTCGCCGTTTATATTAGAAACGATGTCGCATACCAACTTCAACCACAATACGGTCCATGTACAAACACATATTTTAATTTCATGTGGTTTAAATTCACGGTTAATAAGCGCATCATTCATACCTGTTTTATTTATCGGAGCCCCAATCTGGACAGTAATTCAACTTCTAACGAAATTGATGCTCTGTCCGACTACATTCAAAGGATTGTTACCCTTTATCCTCGCACTGAAATCGTTATTACGGGCGATTTCAATGTACACAATTCTTCGTGGCTTCGCTTTTCTGGCCAGACAAAACCCGAAGGAAGGTATGCCGAGATCTTTGCTGAGTTAAACCACCTAACTCAGCTTGTCGACGAGCCGACTCGAATATCGGACGTTAATGGTCGAGCTGAAAACACTCTAGACTTGTTCCTTACCTCTGACCCTGATAAATACACTGTTAGTGTATTATCGCCTCTAGACGAATTCTTCAAAAACTTTAACTGGTCGCTATGCTTCCTCGATAGTGACGTTGAATCCAGTGCTGATATGATAACAAATTTAATTCTCTCCGGAATGAGAAATTTTATCCCGAATAGGGTTAAAACAATCAAACCGAAAGAGAATGCATGGTTTGATTCGAGCTGCAAAGAGGTTATCAGGGTTAAAGAGGTAAGCTTTCGATGTTATAAAGCCAATCCCACTGAGGAAAACCGAAAAAAGTTCAAACAAGCTAGAAAGGCCAGCAACGCCCATATTCGACGAACCAAATTTTTGCATGATCAAGAATTAAGGCAAAAAATACTACAATGTCCCAAAGGTAGTAAAAATTTTTGGTCTTTTGTAAAAAATATTCGCAACACTACCTCGTCGTCGGTTCCAACGCTCGTCTTCAATGACACTCCATTTGTAAGCTCTGTTGACAAAGCTAATCTACTTGCGAGGCAGTTCGCTGCCAACTCAACACTGCCTGATAGTGTCATGACTCCGCCAGTACTTGAGCGCGTAAACGGATTCATGGGACATATCTTCTTTCGCACTCGTACAGTAGCAAGAGTTCTTAAAGATCTTGACGTACACAAATCCGCTGGCCCGGATAGTATCCCCCCCATCGTTCTGAAGAGGTGTTCTTCCACGCTGGCAAAACCACTGCGTAAGCTTTTCCATCTGTCCTACTCTACAGGTCTCTTTCCGAGTGGATGGAGAACAGCATTTGTCCAGCCTATCCCTAAAAAAGGCGAATCTTCCTCATCCTCAAACTACCGACCGATCGCACTTACGTCCCTTCTTTCCAAGGTCATGGAAACGTTGATTAACTTTCAACTTAAGAAATATCTTGAGGAACGGAAGCTTCTTAATGACCGGCAGTACGGCTTTCGTAGCAACAGGTCCACTGGTGATCTGATAGTTTATCTCAGCGAGCAGTGGAACAAATCTTTACATAGTTTTGGAGAAAGTAAGATTGTTGCACTTGATTTTTCAAAGGCATTTGATAGAGTTTGGCATCAAGCTCTTCTTTCGAAAATGCGTGCTTTTGGCGTCGATGAATCTCTTCTTCGTTGGATTAGAAATTACATTTCGAACCGTTCAATACAAGTCGTATTGGATGGATTCAAGTCTGAAACCCACAAAATAAATGCTGGTGTGCCACAGGGCTCCGTTCTGTCTCCGACTCTCTTTCTCATTTTTATAAATGATCTCCTGTCTGAAACTTCTAATCCACTCAACTGTTTTGCAGATGATAGTACCCTCAGTTTTTCATATTCGTTTCCTGATTCTCGCCCAAGTTCTTCGGAAGTGGATCTTGAACGGCTAAATATGATAAACTCATTAAATTCTGATCTTAATAGCATTGTCAAATGGGGAATAAGAAATCGCGTAGAATTTAATGCTTCCAAAACTCAATGCTGCTTACTATCATTAAAGCGGAACATGTCTCCCATGCCACTATCCATGAGTGGTACTTGCATCGAAGAAACCGAAAAGCTTTCCATCCTCGGTATGTGCATTACAAACCACCTCCTGTGGAATGAACACATATTTGACACCGCTAAATCCGCTGCGAAATGTTTAGGTTTCCTCCGAAGATGCAAGAAATTTTTCTCCCCGTCTGATCTAGCAATTATTTATAAGGCGTACATTCGTCCAAAGCTTGAATATAACTCCCACATCTGGGCAGGTGCTCCAATAACCTCGTTGAGTTTCTTGGATAGAATACAAAATAGAGCTATAAAAATGATAGGTGATAGATCAATAACTGATACAATTACGTCTCTCGAGCACCGTCGTAACGTCTCATGTCTCACGTTGTTCTATCGTTATTTTTATAAGCAGTGCTCCGATGAAATAGCTAGTTGCATTCCTCCCCTGAAACAATTCAACCGTAATGCTCGCGCTTCAAGGAATGCTCATCAGTTTACCCTAGAGTCCAACTTCGGACGTACCGTCAAATACAGAGATTCTTTCTTCAGCCGCACTACACGAATGTGGAACGCGTTACCCGCCTCTGTTTTCCCATCCCATTTCAAAACTCAGAACTTCAAAACTAATGTTCATCGGTATCTCCTTTCAAACCCCTCCCTATTTTCCTAATGCTCGTACTGTGTTCACCATATTAAGGGTACATTAATCCCTTTAGTGCGCGCTTATTATAAAAAAAAAAAAAAAACAAAAACTGGTTTTTCACGATTTTCAGCAAAACGGTAAGTCTTATCAAAAAATTTTCAATGCAAGAATTGTAGACCAGATTATTATATATAAAAAGTGTCATGACACTTTTTTTCCTAAGACCCACCGTTTTTTAGGTATAACGATTCAAAAAGTTGAAGTTTAGTTGTAATCGTCATAATCCTATTCCTGAAAAAAAAACTCCTAACTGAAAAGTTCCTGAAATTTCATTATTTTTTTAGCTTGAATTTCGTTCCTCAACTGTTAAGAATATGGGGAAACCAAAAAAAATTGAAATTTTCGCCATTTTTCCGATTGGGGCCCTTCTCCCGAAACCATTTCCCTGGGAATTTTTGTTTAGAATATGTCTGAAAATATACAGGGTGTGCAATAGAGAATGAACAACCCTAAAACGGCTTATAGCTACGCTTATGATTGTTCTAAGAACAGATAGAAAAAAGTTCTATCGCAACCAGTTCATAAAATATGGACTTTTTTTCGTTCAGTGTATTTTATATTTTATCATCTTATGTTTTCGTTCACTACAACCACGAATGAATGAATTTTATTTATTTCTTTTTTTTTATAATTTTCTACAATAATTGTATGAGTACATAAACGCTTTAAAAACTGCAAAGCTATTGCACATTTTCGTAAAAAAAATTTTGAAATCTGTTTTTTGATGCAAAATGTAAAAAAAGTATTTTATGAAAAATTTTAAACACCTGTGGTATAAAATAAATCTAAAGAAACCTAGGTGGCCATCTTTCTTAAAAATATTCTCGTTTATTTATTTATTTATTTCATTTCAAAAATAGTTTTGAAAAGTAATAATATTCTAATAGAAAGTAGATCGTTTGCTGTTATATTACGTATTCCATACCCTCATACTTCTTGGAATCCGTGGATCACATAATTCCAATAAAAAATGAGTATTATAAAAATTTAGTAGTTTGTTTTTTATTTTGTCCTCCCAAAATGAGTCGTCTTTTTGTATTTTTATATAAACAAAATCGCATGTTGTCCATACACCAAAAAAACAATGGTATCGTTTTGTAATGTGAAGTTGTCCTTGCACTTGATAAAAATAATCGTCGTTTTTTTTTAGTACAAAAGTATCTCCGCTTTTCTGAAGATATTTTAGTTTTTTCTTTTCAACTGCATCGCTTATAGTCAAGTTTTTGACTGATGATGAGCATTTGACTTCACAGATGCCTTCTTCGCCTACTATGCGAAGTTTTTGACTGGTCATATTTCTCATAAGTTTGTTTTGAAAAATTATACAAATGAGGTAATTGAGAAGCAGAATAGTTGTGCGCGATTTCACAGAAAAAGACAATTTCATCTATAAAGTCAAATTCGAAAATTTAGATTTTTGTATTATAATGCGAATAACATTACAGAATGCCTGTCTTTCCAAATTTTGTTTTCATAGAAAAAAATATATACATACAGTTGCTCAGAAGAATACCTAACATGCAACATCATAAATTTATGAAAGAGATAAATAAACCAGTTTAAAAAAAAAAAACAAGAATACAAAAAAAAACTCGTTTATCCTATTCCATATACCTACCACGCAACACCAGATACCATACATTGCAAACGTGCGAGAGATCCATTTCCTGTATCCTCTCATTTTCGCGAAAAAAATACAACAACACTTTGCATGCACAGGATTGGTGGCGCCAATCCTTTTTTATGGAAAAACCTATGTACAAACAATATGTAGAATGCAGATACCTAAGTTCATCTTATTCTTTATACCACCAAACAACCACTCGACAGAGCGAGTGCGAGAGATCATGTAGAAACAAAATAGAACATAATAAAGAGAGGAATACAACTAGCGCCAGCGGAATTTGTTTGAACTACAAATTCCAATACATACGCATTCCATGAATTTCTGAGGAAAAAAATGGAAAGTAGACTCTTTTTCAAAAATTAATTGTAAGAAAACTATTATAGCAATTCTTATTTTCTAACTTGATATTGATAGAAAAAATAATGAAAAAAAAATAAAAAAAATATAACAAAAAATCTAAAAATTCTGGTTTCATAGTACAGTTTATTGTTTTTGGGACTACTTAAAAAGCGATTGGAGGGTTACAAAATAATATTTTCCAACAAAATATAGTTTTACTCCATAGTCCATAAACTAAGCTTTTAAATAAAATAAAAATCAAAATCATACTTTGAAAAACAAAGAAATTAAACCACTTTTTTTTTTTTTAAAGTTAAGAAAAAATGACTTTTTAGTATTTTTTTGTTGTTTAAGACCTTAAAACTTAATATAAATTTCTTAAACTAATCAATGTGTTAGTATTTGAGTTGAGGTACTTATTTCTTTTTATTTCGATGAATTTTATCAATAATTGCAGAAGTTATACATGTTCAAACATTGTAACATAAGGAAAAACAGCTTCAGTTTCGATTAATTTTTTTCTATGAAAAATACATTTTTAGTTTTTCAAAATAGTTTTACTCCGTAGTTTGATTCAACCTCAATCCAAAATAGAAATAAAAAAATAAAAATTTTAGTCTAACTAAGAAACAAACCAATGTCTTTCAGGTCGTTCTAAAAGAACGAAAATTTTATCATGTTTTGTTCTCTCTTAATTACAAGTGCACAAATTTGGAAATTGTGGGGATGAAGATATTTAGCCTTGTTTATTATCTAAATAATAAAAATTTAAAAATTTAAATTTATTTCATTCAATTATCTTTAAAAATGTAAAAGTTATTCACCGATTTGTAAACGATAACCCAATTTTTACGTGGTCCACTCAGCCTTAAGGTCTATTCTATAGATTAAAAATTGCCGCTGTTGCCGGTTTGGATTTTTTAAATTTAAGGGGGGGTTTCCATAGCATTTTAATGGAAGATGGTTGACTAATTGTTGTATAACTTTTGCAGTTTATAAGATAATCTTATGAAACGTACTTTTTTGAAAAGGCAATAAACGAATGCAAATTTTTGCATCATTTTAATTTTAGAAAAATTTCTTTGGCGATTTTTATAAGAGTCGAAATTGATTTTTTTTTTTCCTGCAAATTTATATTGAATCAGAATTTTGGTTGGGGCACCGTTGTTTATAAACTTTTTATTTTTTTGTTTTTGTTTTATAATGATCAAATGTGTTTTCATGCAGTAGGCGTAACAGATTTTTTTTTATTAGAAAAAAAGCTTCGTCAATTTGTTGTAATTTCATGTTGTTTTTACTCAATCTTCTTAGAATAACTTTACCATTTATTGGTGTTTTTAGATGAAACAAAAAGAAAATAGTAAAGTGGAATAAGGAGAATCCAATATAATTACTAAAATTTAATTTGAAGTTAGTTTGAACTGTTAATTTGAAGGAAAAGTGTCAAAATGCACTTTTTTAGTGTTTTAGTCGTGGGGCAAAGCGAGATTATTTTTTAAAGTATTTTTGTATTTTTTAATGAGAAGTTAATAAAGTTTTTCATGCTGCCAGTTTGCCAAAAAAAAATATTTTTTGTATTTACCCACTAAAAAATTTGATTTTAATAAACCAATATTTGCATTCTCTTTTTTGAGGAAGGGGCAGTCAAAGCATCCACAATTTATTTTTATTATTTTTTTTCATTATATTTCAAATCAGTTTCAAAAAATATATATATATTTTTGATCACAGTATTTTTAATATAAATTGTTGAAAAAGTGTCTATTTTAGCCTTTTTTACTTTGAAAATCCATTAATCACGCACACATACAAACCTAGTTCAAAAAAATGCCACTGCGCTGATGAACTCTTTCTTTCTGTTCTTTTCTATTTACCTATTGAAAAAAAACTTGCTCTTGCGCCCTCATTTTCTCGTTATAATTTAATTTTTTTTTTTTTGTGTTTACATAATACTTTTTTTTGTTTCCTATTTTCTCACTCAGGCAGGCAGAAATCATTCATGAAATTATGAAGATGCTGCAGAGAGTAGGTAGATAGTAGATATTTTTTGCAAGATGATTATCTTTGTTTTTCAAAAAGGGTTGTTTTGTTCTTGTTGACTCTTGGATTTTTCCTAACAATTCATTTCGTGTTTATAATATCGCACTCGCGCGTGCGAGATGACATTTTTGGGTTTTTTGTGTCAGCGAAATTCTTTGCATTGTGTAATGTTCACATCGCTCGTTGGGGGATATAGGTAAAGGATTAGATATGTGGGTACATTTGTTAGTATGCACTTGTTTGTGTGTAAAAATGTGTATTGACATTTGACATGTACACAATGATTGATTTCCATATTTAGGTTGATTTCTGGGTTGTATTGTGTATTATACTACACTCGCTCGTGCGTACGGGGTTATATATAATATAAATATGTCCTTTTGTTTTTCATTGTCTTTGTTTATATGTTGTGGATTTGGTTTTCTTTTTGTAGGTTACCACAGAGAATTTTTGCCATTTTAGGTATAATATTTTAGGTATAAGGGTTATATACCTAAGGGTATTTGTGGTTAGAATGCACTTGATGGTATTTGTAGAAATAGTTTTGCAATGGATTTTCAATTCAGTGTCTTCTTTGTTTTTGAATGAAGAAGCTATCAAAATTTATTCTCGGGTAAATATTTAGTCTAATCCGAATGCGGCCTAAATTTCAGAAAATAAGTTCAGGGGAAACTTTTCGCGGCATTCTCCATGATCATATTGTCATACAAGATTTATCTCGAGTTCATCCTCAAACAACATACACATAAGAACCTAAACATTCTATATATTGTATGTAAATACATTTTCATGTCAGCCGGAACAACTATAGATTTTCGGAGTGGTTCAATTTTAACAGCTATGCCCAAGATTGATCTTACTTTATAAATCTCCTCGACACTTTGTTTACTGTCAAAAGTTAGCATTAATAAAGGTAGTAACCTCTTACTTGTCGTCGATTCTCCAGAGGAGTTTTTAATTGTCTCATTCTTAAATAGATTGACTGCATCAAGGGCTTGGTAGCCTTTTTGTACAAGATCTTCCACTACTTCCTCGGGAGACCACGAGGAATGAAGATTTCTGGCTACTACTTTTATTGGCCTTGTAGCTTTGTTTGTTATATGAGTGCCATTGAATTTGGTATTTGCTCAGTTCTTCAGTGACAGATCTATAATCGTCGGCTTCTTCGACTGTGACTTTCCAGTTGTCTTTGTTGTACGATGTGTATTTGCAAGCTTTTTTAGTACAATTTTCTTTTATTTTCTAAAGATCTCCAAAAATTGGAAATCCTGAGATCATAATTGGTTGTGGTAAACGGCGTATACAGGGGGGGGGGGGGGGGGGGTCACGGGGTCATGACCCCCCCCCCCCCAAGAACTCAGAACTTAAAAAAGAATTTGTTATGTGATACTGAAATCTCTAGAGTAATATTATTTTTAAAATGTCGAAGTTTTAAAACATGAACGAAAATTAAAGGTAAACAAAATTTTTGGTATTCAAACAAACTATTTTACCATATTTTGGGGATGTGGTCATATTTTTAGCGAACGCTATGATGGATTAGGATTATTTTGATTCGTTCGATAATATTAGTTGAGCTGTGCTGTAGAGTTTTGTGTGGAAACAAAATCCGGATAAGTATTATATTCAAAGCTTTTTAAAAGAAATTGAATCTAGTAGCTACACAAAAATAATATCTTAAGGGCAAGACACTGCTTACCAGCAAATAAAAGAAGCAGCCATATCTTCTATATTTTTATATGATGAAGTGAATAAAATATGTTTTAAATAGGGAAGCTTTCTGTGGCCTTGCTGTGTGGAGGTCAATTCTGTTGATAAAATTCGTCATCGGGAAAATGTTAAAGAAGGATATCATTTCTCAAATCTTTTTAGTTTTTTGCAATGTTCCAGTTCAATACATTCGTCTGATAAAATTTGGTGAATTTTGTTTGCTTACAGAATATAACAGTATTTTGTACATACTTAATTTGCTAGATCTGTTGCATTTTTTGAAACAACTATCGATTTGTTAATCATCAATGGCCAGCCAATTATAGAAGCAATGTTAGCAACCTTATCTAAGGCAATTTAAATATTATTATTAAATATCACTTAGGGCTAATTTTTTGAATAGTTAGATAAACCTAAGTTAGAGCTTATTCCTACGAATAAAAGTTTTTTTTTATAGTGACCTTTATTCTTCTGATAGTCTATCTGACGATTGAAAAAGCAGGGCTTAATCTAATAAATACAACTGAATGTTTTTTTATATTGTAAACCGCAGATTAATACCTGAAAACGGTTGAATTTCAAAATATCGCCAAAATTATTTTTTTTGTCTTTACTATTTTAATAGAGGTATTTTAAATTCCCATACAATTTTAAAACAAAATTTAAAAAAAAATTATATTTTCAATGCAATTTTTTTTACAAAACTTTGCGATTCGTTTGCCTGAGGTTAGGAAGACTTAATTCAAAAGTTAAAACTGTTATTAAGTAAAAACGATTTTTATTTTAACTTTCTGGGCTAGCGGAAAACAATGAACAGTTGTTTTAAGGCAAATTATTCAATCGAAGTATTCGTACAGTACATTTTATTTTTAGGAGTGGGTAGCCTCAATTGGTCAAAATTAAAGCCTAGTGCGCTGCTGATAAGAAACGAAAAATCCCATACAAAAATGAAACAACGAAAAGGTAAACCAAAAATTTCGTTCTGTAGTACGCTGTTCGGCACAACGAAATTGAAAGTCTAAACTTCTTTTTCGCACACAAACAATTGCCGGGGACATTCATTGTGTGTGGAAAAATGACATTTTGAGTTTTTACTTGCTCTATAGGGCAAGTATTGGTTCCGTGTCGAAAAAAAAATTTGAGGTTTTAATCAAAACCAACATTACGATGATGGAGAATTCCAAAAAAGTGGGTCTCGCAATTCCGTCCGTGCTTCTGTACGTCTATGCGTCTGTGCGTCCGTGCGGTTGTGCGTCCATCTGTACACATTTCCACAGCCTAAACGGGTGGACGGTTTTTTTTTCAAATTTGGTACAGATGATTTTTATGGAATTCTGAAAGTTGGTTTTTTTTTGTTTTTTTTGTATCTCCCTTAGAAAGTGTACCTCCCATACAAATTTTTCAATTCAAACCAAATAACTCGAAAACGGCTCTAACGATTTTGATTAAACTTTGCAGACGTAATATTCAAAGCAATTGCAACAAAACTGCATTTTTAGTTTTTCTCAAAAAAGTCAAAAAATTGTACCTCCCATACAAATTTTTCAATTCAAACCAAATAACTCGAAAACGGCTCAAACGATTTTGATTGCAGACGTAATATTCAAAGCAATTGCAATTAAACTGCATTTTTAGTTTTTCTCAAAAAAGTCAAAAAAGTGTACCTCCCATACAAATTTTTCAAATTGTACCAAATAACTCGAAAACGGCTCTAACGATTTTGATTAAACTTTGCAAACGTAATATTCAAAGCAATAAAACTGCATCTCTATTTTTTTTTTTTTTTTTCAAAAAAGTCAAATAAAAAAAAACATTTTTTTTTTCATTTAACAAAATTTTGCCCTTAATGTCGGCTCTTCCCCAACATCAACAAAATTTCTTTAGTTTTATATAGAGGCAGCTTTTAAAATCTACAAGTAAACCAACATAAAAGTGTTTTAAACTGCAAGAGCAAGTACGTGCGACCCCAGTCGTGCATTTTATTTTGTTTGTTTTTGTTGTTCATTTTGTCATTGCATGTCTTTCTGCGATGCGTGTTTGCTCTTTTTTCATTTATGTTTTGCTATTTTTGGGTATTTTTTGGTCCAGATTTCGCAAGCATTTCGTTGTCCTCGTGGAGACCGACGAAAAATTTCGTTTCACATCAGCAGCGTTCTAGGCTTTAAGGTTTAACGCTAAACTTAAACGAATCTCATACCGTTTTTGTTTGGTTATTTTTAGAACTATACTATCAAAACTTTTGAAAAAAAAAATGGCATGACCCCCCCGCCAAGAAGCAAACCTGTATACGCCCCTGGTGGTGGTGCAATTTTGTTGCTGCCTTTAGCGTGAGAATTTGATTTAACAACAGCTACCACATTATTCGTTTCATTAGTTTCTGTTAACAATTCTTTATTATTTTCGGTTTTAGAGCTTTTCTGATTTCTTAAACAAATCTCAGGACTCCCGTTTGGTTTACGTTTCTTTGTGATACGCTTATTTTTCTTTTTCTCAGTTTCGAACAAGAGTTCTTCTTCATCAGTTTGATATTCAGGTTCCATATATCTTGGACTTAACTGAAGCGTGGACTCTGCATCTTTCTTGCTAAGCAAGGAAACTTTCTCTTCGAGTTTTTTCACTTGTAGCTGAAGACTTTGAACTAGAACTTCAAGTTGTTTTCTTGCCGCTATTTCAACTTGCCATTCATCAAAGTAGTTTTTTGATTGGTCTTTCTCTTTTTCTTCGATGGAACTCTGTTGATCTGTAATGTCGATCTCTTCATTTTTCTTGGTCCCTTTTTCGCTGATGTGTTTAACATCAGTAGTATTGTTTGGGGTTGTCGGTGATGTAACCCCTGAAGTAAATTTGTTGGGGGGAGTTCTTTGCATCTTTGAACTCCGTCTCTCAATATTTATAAGCAATAATTGATCCTCCCCAGAATCCATAGGACCGACCTCTAAAGAGAGTGGATTTAACAGTTTAACTGGATTGCCACCTGGGGTATTTAATCTAGTCGTTTTGTTCATTGCCATAATTTTTTTAACTTTGTTTTCGTACCATAAATAGTTCAGTTACTTCTATCCATAGTTTATATTCAGCCGCCCCACAGGGTACAGACGCTGACCAGTGTGCCGCACAATATGTGTCAGACGCTCTTGGATTTAATTGTGAGCTGGTGTATTCAGAGCGACATTTCTGTTCTTTTGCTCCTAGTTCCTGAAAAGATAACTCAGGTGACTCAGCTCGTGGATCGAATGGATCCAACGCTCGTCGTTAGATGGATATCCAGCGGGCACCGCGAGGAGGTGACGATGCGATTTTGCCACGCCAAAATCTTTGCTTGTGTAACGTGCAAAGGAAAACATGCAAATAAAAAGTGTCCGATGAGCAAAGATCAGAAAGCAAAATGTGTGAACTGCCAAGGTAATCACCCGGCAAGCTATAGAGGCTGCCCAGTTGCCAAAAAATTCCAAGAGTTCAGAAGCAGAAATACATCTGCTAGAGACAAACCCAGAAACACAGTAAATACCGATTTAACTGCTGAAAACAATACTAAGAATGAACCGCCTAAAAAAGCTGTTCAAAGTAAAAGCGATGAAAATAAAGCTTATTCTCAGATTTTAAAAAAATGTGCGGAAGAATGAAGAGACTTCCATAAAAAAAATGCTACAACTCATTCTCCGAAGAATTGATAAACAGGATTTGAATATCAAACAGTTAAGCGAAAAAGTCGCTTTTAAAAAACAAAAAAAACAATGATGGACAGAACACTTAAAATCGCTACATGGAATGCAAACGGTCTTTTACAACACTTATCCGAATTAAAAATCTTTTTAGATCTAGAACATATAGATATTTGCCTGGTGTCCGAAACTCATTTCTCCAATGGGCAAAGTCTAGATAATGTAATAGAACACTATTCATGTTACCACGCTCCACATCCAGCTGACAAGGCAAGAGGTGGATTGGCGATTCTTATAAAAGAAAACTTAAAACATTATGAAGAAACCAAGCTTACTAATGAAAATATGCAAGTAACAACTATTAGTATTGGTATGAAAAAGAAAGAGTTTAAGATAGCAGCTATATACTGCCCACCAAGGCGATCCCCGACAGAAGATGACTATACAGATCTTGGTGGAGACTTCAATGCGAAACACACCCATTGGGGTTCAAGACTTATATCAACAAAAGGCAAAAGACTTTTCCAAGCAGGCCGTAAATACAATTGCGAATTCTATTCCTCCAGGTCGCCAACTTACTGGCCTTTCGATACTAACAAAATACCTTATTGACTTTTTCGTAGCTAAAGGAATCAAACGAAATCACATTAGTGTCGAAGGTAATTATGACTTGTCATCAGATCATACTCCAGTGATTCTATCACTAAGTGAATCGGAAGTAATAGAAAAAAGTAATCCAAAGCTTGTAAATAAGAAAACAAACTGGAGTGATTTTAGAGAAAGGCTTTTAAGTTTTATAAATTTAAGATCTCCCATGAATACAATCGAGCAAATTGACCATGAAGTGGAACAATTTATTGCTGATGTGCAACAGGCCGCTGAAGAAAGTACTCCAACATTTTCTAATAGAAGAAAAAATGAAATAAAATATCCTTTACAGATAAGAGAGTTGATAATAGAGAAAGAGCTCGAAACAAATGGAAAAATACTAGATTTCCAGATGATAAAACAACTTTTAACCGTATAAGCAACAATCTTAAAAAACAAATTTATAAATTCAAAAATGATTCACCCAGTTCATTCCTTAAGAATTTAACGACTGATGCTTCAACCGATTTTTCGCAGTTACAAAACTCGCCCTTGAAATCTCAAGATGGGAAATGGATCGGTAACCCAAAAGAAAAAGCTAACCTTTTCGCGGAGCATCTTGCGAATGTTTTTAAGTCATCCCCAACAAACGCGGCTGAAAATAGCTTACAGTTAAATGATAAGATAGATGAAAGTGAAATACCAATTGTAAGATTAAAAGAAATAGAAAGTATGTGTTTACATCAACTATCAAATAAAAAATCACCAGGTTACGATCTAATTACTGCCCAGGTTATGAAAGAAATGCCTTTGAAAGCCTTCATAAAACTCCAACATATAATAAATGCATGCCTTAAGCAACGGTATGTCCCACACCATTGGAAAATTGCTGAAGTTATTGTCATACCCAAGCAAGGTAAGCCACCTACAGAAGTGACGTCTTACAGACCAATATCGCTTATACCAATTATGGCAAAAGTTTTTGAAAAACTGCTTCTGAAGAGACTTAGCAAAATTATAGAAGAAAGAAGGTTAATCCCAAATCATCAGTTTGGCTTTAGAAATAAACATTCCACGATAGACCAAGTTCATAGAATAACGGATGTAATAGAAAAAGCATTAGAAGAAAAACAAGTATGTTCAGCTATTTTCTTAGATGTTGCTCAAGCCTTTGACAAGGTTTGGGATGAGGGACTTGAGTACAAACTGCAAAGGAATCTTCCCAGACAGTACTATGAAATATTAAAATCGTACATCTCAGACCGAATGTTCAGAGTAAGGTACGATCAAGAATATTCGGAATTGAAGAAAATAGAAGCCGGTGTACCACAAGGAAGTGTCCTAGGTCCTACCCTGTATTTACTATACACAAGGGATATCCCAGTTGGTAATCACACCATAATGGCTACTTTTGCAGATGATACCGCAATTTTGGTACCCGACAAATGTGTCTCTAAGGCAGCAGTAAAACTACAAAATGCCGTCGACAAAGTCAGAGATTGGACCGAAAAATGGCGTATCAAACTCAATCTTCACATATAAACTTTACAGATAAAAAGATAAACAATATTCCAATATTCATTAATAATCAAGCTGTACCTTACGCCAATACGACCAAATACCTTGGAATGACTTTGGATGCAAAGCTAAAGTGGAAAGAGCACATCAAAAAGAAAAGAGAAGAACTTAACTTGAAATATAGAAAAATGTATTGGTTACTTGGTAACAACTCTGATTTAACAACCCAAAACAAAATAATACTGTATAATCAAGTACTAAAGCCTGTTTGGACCTATGGTATCCAATTATGGGGCTGTACAAAGAAAACAAATACCGAAATCATCCAAAAATTCCAAAACAAAGTCCTTCGTGGAATAGTTAATGCACCTTGGTACATAAGAAATAGCGATCTACATCGTGACCTACAAATAGAAACGGTTACAGAAGTTGTTAAAAAATACGCTGTATCGCATAATCAGAGACTACAAAGTCATACCAATTCTGAAATGGTGTCCGTCTTGAATACAAGAAACCATGTTCGGAGATTAAGAAGAACCAAGCCTCATGAGCTTATGGTCTAAAAAAAACATGGGAAAGTATTAAAAGTTTAAACTTCCCCCAAAGTGATTTTACAAAGTTAAGAAAGAAAAATCTGATGTCGATCTCTCAAGATTGGTCCTGATAAAGAGGTGGTTTTAGTGGTTAAGAGTCCCACACTACTTGGTGTCGAATACTGCCAAGTGTCTTGAAGATTTCCTCCCGTCAAAAAAAAAAAAAAAAAAAAAAAAAAAAAAAAATGTCAGCCGGCACGCGCGAGTGCTTGACAAAAAATTTCTCAACGAAGAACAACTCAAAAGAGAGCAAGAACCTGAAAATCAATCCTTCTGCGCATCTACTCATATTTTTTTACACACTACACAAAGGATACTGTCAAGTATATTATATTAAAGCACCCACATAACATATCCTCTACCTGCTTCTCCGCTGAACAACTATAACACTGTGATAGTTCGATTTTGCAACAGAAGCGAGACACATCGATTCTAGTTAATTCGAGCATGCTGAATTCAGTGTTGGCAACTGTTTTGAAAGTTTGGCTCAAGTTTTCGAGATATTTCGAAAATAAAATCTTAGGTCGGGACTATTAAAATACTGATAATTTCGAATAATTAAGTTTTTTTTAAGCAGTTTTTAGTTTAGAGAAAAGCTATTCCTGTATATAGCTATATGTTTTACACTATTCCAACCTAGGTTGTTATGTTTCGGTCGCTTACAAAGCATTTTATAAACAAAAACTTCACTTTTTCATGTTTTTTTTTTATTTTGTTGACTTTCAAAGCCTTTAATATGGAGGCAATTTGAGTTTAACACTGATTCGGGATATTTTATATTATTTAAATAGCATATCATTCCAAAAATGAATAAAATACTGCAAATCTGAAAAAGTTCACTAGTGAAAATCAGCCTACTAAGCTACGGAAATGTATCAAAACGTGAACTTAAGATTAAATTAAGATAGTTTTTGGATTTTCAGCTTAAGCTTAAGATATATCAGAAAATAAATTAATGAATTAAACAGTTTTTGGAAAAACAAAAAACGTTCTTATATACTTACATCATGTCGGGATAAAAGCAGTCAAAATAACGTTTTTTCCCTTTTATAACTGTAATATTTAAAAAAAGGAAGCCAAATAAATATGTATGGCTTAGGATCATGGGCGTAGCTAGAGATTTTGTCTAGGGTGGGCCAGATGATATCGTCCACCTGAAGCCATAACCGCATTAATGCGCAATTTTTTTTACTTTACATTGGCAAATAATTCGCCAATCTCTGTTTATTTTTAATAACTTGAAATTTGCCAAAACTTTATTTATAATAAAAGCCCTGTTTCATTCGAGGTGCTAGTTTACTCGTTAGTAGAAATCTAGTACAACAACTACACTTTCATATGTCCTCGAGTAGAAGATCATGTGTTAATTGTAGCACTAGATCTACTCATGAGTAAACTACCACCTCCAATGGAACGGGGCTAATATATTCGATCGATAAATACGTTGTTCAAAATAATAGAATGATTCAATCTCAATCCAAAATAGAATTTAAAAAAATAAAATGTATTAAAACAACGCCTAAAATTATGGCTTTTAATGCTCTCTAAATTACATTTCCTCAAATTGAGATATAAGGTCGAATATTTTAACTAAATTCAAATAACAAAATGTATTTCATTCCATTATCTTTATAAATGTGAAAGCATTCCACCAATTTATAAACGTTGAGCCCTTTATGTGACGGTACACCCCCCCTTAAGGTGCTCTTGAAACTTAAGCCGCATGTGTACGTCCAAACTAATGTCGTTTTCTATAATTGACGAGATTCAGAATCAGATTTGTGAATCTGACAGCTGAAAGAGGGGGTGAAGAGGGGAAAAGTGGAAAAATCTCAGATTTCTTGATCTATTTGCGACTTGAGATTGAGACTCAAAAAAATGAATCCGAGATTCAAAAATCTGAATCCCGATTTTTATCAAGATTCACACATTTGTCTGAACATTTCTTGTTGTTTTATTTTAAAATGTTTTTTTTTTTATATATGAACAGATGTCGTGCACAATTACAAAACTAGATTTCATATTCTATTTGCGTGAAAAAATCTGAGATTTTTACACAAAAATCTCAAAAGCAAATAGAAAACGACATAAAATATAAAATTTTCAAAAAAAATTGTTATTCGCGGGTAATTATGTGACTTTAAGGCCGTGTGTGCATTGGGTTAAATTATTTAGCCGAAAATAAATTTTAGACATTTGAATGTCTGGTGAATAAAAAAATTATCTTTGGCTTAATTCAGCTGAATGAATTTGGATAAATTATTAACGTAGATAAATATTTGTTTTCTGCAAATCAAAAGAATTAATGATGTTAAAAAAAATTATAAATATTAGCAATTAACAAACTTCCAACACGCGTTGTCCTGTGAGTTTTATATAAAATCAATTATGTAATGTAGGTATATTGAAAAATTTAAATGTTCCCTAATACACACTCATAATGTTGTACCTACTGCTTTCTCAATTTTCTTTCTTTATTTTCGGTTCTTGATTAGTTATTGAAAAAAATACAAAAAAAATTCTGCAAAAAATGTATCTTCTGAAGATAAAAATTTAACCGGCTCCCAGAATAAATTTTTGACAATTGAAATTGTCTTTTCACCTCAAATGTCTCAAAAATGTATTAACTTTAAATTAAATAAGCTGAATCCGACCTTTAAGTCTGCTCATATAAACGGGGTATTTACAAATTCTCAGCAAGCTATATTATAAAAAAAAATGTCAGTGGGAGCTAATATCGGACTAAAAGTTCCGTAGTACTGTTGATTTCTCTAGGGTGGGCCATGGATTTTCTAGGGTGGGCCTGGCCCACCCGGGACCCCCCCTTCCTACGCGCATGCTTAGGATTCGAGTTCAGCACCCCTTTCACCTTCAGAAAAGTATATTTTGGTTCTTGTGGCAAAAAAAAAGTTTAATTTTGCTTACCAGTGTTATTTAATACATTTCCGTAGCTTAGTAGGCTGATTTTCACTAGTGAACTTTTTCAGATTTGCAGTATTTTATTCATTTTTGGAATGATATGCTATTTAAATAATATAAAATATCCCGAATCAGTGTTAAACTCAAATTGCCTCCATATTAAAGGCTTTGAAAGTCAACAAAATAAAAAAAAAAACATGAAAAAGTGAAGTTTTTGTTTATAAAATGCTTTGTAAGCGACCGAAACATAACAACCTAGGTTGGAATAGTGTAAAACATATAGCTATATACAGGAATAGCTTTTCTCTAAACTAAAAACTGCTTAAAAAAAACTTAATTATTCGAAATTATCAGTATTTTAATAGTCCCGACCTAAGATTTTATTTTCGAAATATCTCGAAAACTTGAGCCAAACTTTCAAAACGGTTGCCACCACTGAATTCAGCATACTCGAATTAACTAGAATCGATGTGTCTCCGCTCTGTTGCAAAAAAAAAAGTTCTAAAAACTATCACAGTGTAATTAATATAATTATAATTATTATTATAATGCAAAAAGTTTCTCTGATACACAGAAAACTCAATTGCCATCCACAACAGCAACATGAAAACAAGTTTCTTTTTCATTTCAAAAATAAATAGGTATGCACTTCAGAAATCTTTCATGAACATATAGAATTTCAAACCAGTTTTCGTCCAAAAACACTATATCCATATAAAGATCTATGTATGTAGGTATACATCCATTTGCATGTCACCCCGCACGCGTGAGTGCGATGGCGATCTCATAAAGAGACAATGAATGAAAAATTGAAAACCAACATCCTGCGAGGAAACAACCAGAGAATTCAATGGCGAGAGAGCAAAAAATATTCACTAATACATACAAATGCTTTTACATGAGATCTGACTTCGCAGAAAAAGGGAATTCAGTCTTAATTGAAGATTTTTGTGAACAAACATTTTTTTTTTTCAAAAATTTGCATATGTTTTATGGAAACCCGTGCAGACATACAACCCTATTCTATTCTCAGCCAGCGATATGTAAAATTAAAATTAAGTAAATTGAATGAAGAGTTTTTGAAAGAATGGTAGTTGAACTCAGATTTTGAAAAAAAAAAAATATTGAAAAACTTTAACATGTCGTTCTTAAAACATTTTCGTAATATAAATTGCATTTATTTTTCAAATTTGTTTGGCCACATTTATTATGATTTTAAATTGTAAAGGAAATGTCAGTATAATATATATTAATATAATATAATATATTATATTACAGTTTATTAAAAAAATTTAAAGGTATTTCATTTTCGAAGAACTTCTTTTAATTGAAGTTTTGAAAGTTTTTTTAGAGATCAACATTTTAATATAAAGTTATTTTTTATTCATTCAAAAGCCCTTATTGTTGAAAGTTAAATAGCAATAGTTAAAAGTTCTGATTTGGCAAAGTCTTTGAGAAAATCAATTATTTAATGCAAAAAATCAGTTTTTATCAAAAAAAATCTAATGAAAATGCAGTAATTTAAAATTTTTTTTTTCAAAACTGTAATATATATTACCTTTTTCTCTTCGGATTTCAACAGATAATACTTATGGCAAAACATTTTTTTAAATAAATTCATATTTAACCACGAAAAAGTTTGAAAAAAAGCCAATTAAAATTTTTTAATAACTTTTTTTTTCCAATATTTTGAGTTGAGGACCATTTTTTCAAAAACTCTTGATTATTTTTAGTGGATTTAAATTTTACAGATAGAAAATAGATTCTGCCTTTTTGAAAACGCATATGTAAATATTGTAGGTAATGTTGATTGTCCCTCACTTCCATATATTTGTTTCCCTTTAATTTCCTAGACAATCTTTGGCCTCAATTGATTTATGGAATTTAAGCAAATTTTTTGGATGTGGCAAGCTGCATATGGCAAGTTCCCTGTGACAAGTTGGATATGGCAAGTTGCGTGTGGCTAGTTGCTTGTGGCATGATGCATGTGACAAGTTGCATGTGGTAATTTCCATATGACAAGTTGATTGTTGCAACTACTAGTGATCAGCACACAATTCTCATAAGAATTAACATATCGCACATATGCGCGATTCGTTTACTTTCGTTAAGCATATGCCGTTCGTTCTGAACCACATGACATGGGTAAATTTCACAGAATAAATTGAAAACAACATGGGTGCAAGTAGAGGCGGATTTACAAATTTGCAAGGTATAGGCTTTTCAGTTTTTGCCGCCCTTGCCCATTCATTTTTTGTTTAAATTTATATCTCCCTTAGAAAGTGTACTTCTCATAAAAATATGTAGGTCTTCACCAGAAATGTATTGAAATTTAATACATGACAAATATTAAAATTTTTTAGTTAATACAAAATGTATTAAAACTTAATATAGTTGTATTAAAAAATAATTCAGTTCATATTAGAATTTAATACCAAATGTATTAAATTTCAAGTATTCCATATTAAAATTTTATCTTTTTACATGATGATTTATTGAGCACGTTAAAATCCTAACGTTACAGGTAATTATAAATATAAATAAATATAAATAACAATAATAATAAAAAATGAATGTATGTATAAAAAAAAAAAGATAACACAATTAAAGGAGAGTGGGCATTTTGGCCCATCGGTGTAACTCATTGAGACATACATCAAATGAAAGGTCTCGATGAGTGTATTATTTTTTTGTATGGGCACAAGTCTGTATCTCGTGCAGGGAAAGTGCATTGGTGCATTTTATTTTCAAAAACGTATGTAATAAAATTCATAAAAGTATACATTTTGACTAGACGTTCGATAAAATTGTTTCAAAAACATTGCAAAACTGTGTTGGAAGTTCAATTGGGCTATTCCATCACCAGTTTTCACCCATGACGCAATGCATTTTTCGTTTTTTAGAACACTTTTGTATGGGACGTGGCTCATTTGTTTAGATGCTCTATTGACTAGATTCAAAAACATAATAATAACGGTGTTCTGTTGGACTAATCCATCAACTGCTTTAATTTAAAAAAAAATGCATTTATCGTTTTTTATAGATTGAAATGCTATAACAAAAAATGTTTGAGTAAGTATATGATCTTCTGTACTTTAAAGTCGTGTGCGAAATTACCTTGTTGGTTTTAAAATAATTTAAATATACGAAAGTTGTGACTAATTTTTCAAAAATGCAACTCAAACTACAAGTTACATATATTACTCATAAAATGTTGGTAGGTATTATGAATTTGAACCACAAACCATACGACATGGATTTAGTCGTTTCTCCACCTTTTTTTGTTCTAAAAGCACAAACATTTAAAATAACCTTGAATACATTTTTGAACATAAAATGCACAACTGCACCTTCCACGAGATAGAGTTTTTTGTCTATTCAAAGAAATAATGCGCTTATCAGCATAGCCGTAGCTAGGATTTCATTTCGGGGGGGGGTTAGCTCAGACCAAACAAAATTTTTTTTTAGAAATCACAATACTTTGTATCAACTATATGTAACTGCAGTCGATTCTAAATCCCGCTAAATCAAATAGTCATTTGAACTGTGCAGAAGCGAAACATTTGCCAATATCTTTTTTTGCTTACGGTAAACGAATTTAAAAATGGCCGAATATTCAGCGGCATCTCTAGTTTTGTAGGTACAAAGAGTGATAAGTTGGTTGTTATTAATTGCGAGCGTTAGCGAGCAAGAAAATTTTTTTTAAGAAAAAAATTTTAACCATTCTAAGGCTTTATAAAAAAAATTATTTCGTACAATTTAATATATAAAACATTGAAAAATGGACTTTTTCTTGCACTGAAATTTTGTAGCAGAAAATTGACAGGTACATTCTATCTATTGAGTTCTAAATGAAATTAGCAATACTGAAAAACAAAAATTTTAAATAATCCAAGTTGTTTGACATGAGCTAATTACACTGGTCAACAAGGTTTTTGTTACAGAAACCAGGGTATACTTTTCTATAGGCTGAGCTCGAATCCGAAGTCAGAAAAATTCTATCACATCACGTTTTGGAGATATTCCCGTTAGAGAATCGAAAATGCCGATTTTTACCAGTTTTCAAAGTTATTTTTTAGCGTTTACTTATTTTATTTTAAATTAAATTTGTAACAGTTACTAAAATAATTGTGTCAAAATTTGAAAGCGATTGGTACAGAACTTTTCGATATTTACTATTAAAAGCAAATAAATATGAGATGCCCCAAACACTTTGATTTCAAGTTATGATTTCTCGAGGAAGAAAATAGATATTTAAAAGATTTAAACGGATTTAGAGAGACAAAGTTTAATACTTTAAGAAACTGTTACAAATTCAATTTAAAAAAAATAAGTAAACGCTAAAAAATAACCCTGAAAACTGGTAAAAAGCGGCATTTTCGATTTTCTAACGGGAATATCTCAAAAACGTGATGTGATTGAATTTTTCTGATTTCGGTTTCGAGCTCAGCACACAAAAAACCTATAGAAGAGTATACCCTTTTTTCTGTAACAAAAAAGAAGTTTAATTTTGTTGACCAGTGTTATACTTCACTTTGAAATTTAACAATAAACTGAATTTGTTAAATTTTATAATTTGAAACAAAAGAATAACGAAATGTTGTAAATACAGTGCTTTGCAAAACCATAATCGCACCATATAAAAATGCTATTTATATAAAACCGAGTATTGCAGCGACACCCTACTATTTTTTTTTATTAAAGAGGATCAAAAAACAAGAATATTGAGAAGAACAAAATGTCCCGTTACTTTCTCTTATAATTTTTAGAAATAAAAACAAGTTTTTCTTCCATTGCAAAAGTATAATCGCATTTTTTTTATTTTGAGTATGGCCAACAAGGTTTTTGTTACAGAAACCAATAGTGATGGGAACTATCGAATAAAAACTATCAAACTATCGATAGTTGTAAAATATTCATTCATTCGATAGTTTAAAATCATTCATTCGAATAGTTTTTTCGTTCGATAGTTTTTTATTCGATAGTTTTTTATTCGATAGTTTTTTCATTCTAATAGTTTTTTCGTTCGATAGTTTCTTATTCGATAGTTTTTTCATTCGAATAGTTTTTTCAAACGATAGTTTTTTCATTTGAATAGTTTTTTCAAACGATAGTTTTTTCATTTGAATAGTTTTTTTTATTCGATAATTTTTTCATTCGAATAGTTTTTTCAAACAATAGTGTTTTCATTTGAATAGTTTTTTTCAAACGATAGTTTTTTCATTTGAATTTTTTTATATTCAGTTACTGTTTTCTTTCAGTCTTTTAGATTGTTTTTTTTTTTTTTATTCAGTCATAATTTTATTTCTCTACTATTTTCTTTTTTCTCTTGATTTCACAATTTAATTGTAAATGATTTTATCTGCATTTGAAGGAAGGACTGAAAAGGAAGATGAATGATGATACACAATATTGTGTGATCTTCCAAATGATATCTTGAAAGTTTTTCAGGACTGAATTTATGTGTTTTATGTTGGAGTGCCCATATTTTCAAAACAAAGGCGGTAAAGAAGAAAAAGAAAAGCGACACGGTGCATGAAAAGAATAGAAGTTATCTGTCGGTCAGTGCGGTGTCATAAAAAAGTGACAAGAGAGAAAAAATAACTCTTTGACCTGGAAAGCGGAACATGTTCATTGTTTAGCCAGTGTATAGTTTATGATCCTAATTAGTGGAAAAACCCATCTTTTTAATCACTTGACGAGACATGGCACCGGAAGAAGCAAAACATTCGCGCACGCACAAAAAGCAGGTATATGTGTCAACAAGTGGATTTTGTAAAGGGTTGTTAATGGGTTAGACAAAAATATGATGCAACTGTGTGGTTGGTTTGGATTATTGTATATACTTTTGATATTTGCAATTTTGCATGTGGATGAGCAAAAATAGAAAGTGTAAGAAAAGGAAAGAAATCCTATCCAGTCGTCATTTCTCGACTATTTTTTTTTCCTTTTTTTTTACTGAATAATTGATAGTATTTATTCGATAGTTTTTATTCGATAGTTTTATTCGATAGTTTGTATTCGAATGAATGAATGAACTATTCGATTGTTCAAATCATTCAGTTACTAACTATCGATAGTTCAAATCATTCGATAGTTCCCATTACTAGAAACCAAGATATACTTTTCTAAAGGTTTTTTATGTGCTGAGCTCGAATCCGAACTCAGAAAAATTGTATCACATCGCGTTTTTAAGATATTCCCGTTAGAAAATCGAAAATCCCGCTTTTTACCAGTATTCGAGGTAGCGTTGGTAGGTACTACAGTCTATGAATAAATCGATACATTTATTTTCGCTTACATACTGGATTTAAGGTTAACATAGAACAAAAGTGGGTAATAAGCAACTGAAGATATCTCGGACAGTAGAAAAGATGTCTGAAAGATTTAAGTAGATTTAAGGGTAATATTTCAAAAACGAGATGTGATCGAATAAGTCCGTCTTTGGATTCGAGTTCGGCCACCGAAACCTTTTGAAAAAGCATAGTTTAGTCTCGGCACAAAAAACCCTGCATAAGTACTTGTGGTATTTTAAGGGTTCTTAAAAGAGCATTTTAAGGTGTTAACATAGTGCTTAAGGAAATGGTCAAAGAGATAAAAACTCTTTGTAATGGACCAAACAATTTTTGTTTTCCTTTATACAAACTTCATCGACAGCTTCTGCAAAGATGCAAAATTGGTAGTGATTTTAAGGAAGATTTTCATATAGGTAATCAAATCACTAAAATACAAAAACAAATCATTTAGTGCTGCATATATTAGACATGTATATGTTTATAATATACATAGGTATCTTTTGATTTTCTGAAAAAAAATTTCGGGGGGGGGGTTAAACACCCAAACCCCCCCCCCCCCTAAATACGGCTATGCTTATCAGTAACTTTCATTTGATGTATGTAATTTTCAATGTGTTACATTTATCTTTGAACATAAAATGCACCGATGCACTTTTCTGCACGAAGTACAGATTTTTGTCCATACAAAGAACAAATGCGCTCATTGAGATCTTTCATCTGATGTTTGTCTCAATGTGTTACACCAATGAGCCACGTCCCATACAAAAGTGATCTAGAAACCGAAAAATGCATTGCGTCATGGGTGAAAACTGGTGATGGATTAGCCCAATTGAACTTTCAACACAGTTATGTTATGTTTTTGAATCAATTTAATCGAGCATCAAGTCAAAATGTATACTTTTCTGAATTTTATTACATACATTTTTGAGCATAAAATGCATCACTGCACTTTCCCTGCACGAGATACAGACTTTTGCCCATATAAACAAATAATACACTCATCGATACCTTTCATTTGACGTATGTCACAATGTGTTACACAGATGGGCCACGTCCCATACAAAAGTGCCCAGTCTCCTTTCTAATTTACAAAATTAACGAAAAATCTAATTTTAAACTGTTTTGATTTCAAATTTACGTTAACAGAAGGCGTGTTTTTTCTATTACTATTAACAGAGTCAATTAAGTTATAATGTTTATTGAAAATATTAATCAACTGATTAATCGGACTGTTAGACCCATAGTTCGATCTGCTAAAACTGGGACGTATTGGCAATCTAGTTCTTAACTCGACACGGGCCGCGTTAAAGCTCAAACGACCCAAAACTGAGAATGAGCAAATAGACCCATTCATTAATCCAACGATGAAGCAAAGCTATAAAAACTCTTTATGAGCAGAAAGGGATGGGATATTCAAGAGAATTAAGTTCTGAGGGTAGGGAGGCCATTCAATTAAATTTGACCGAGGAAGAAATCGAAGGTATATTAATATCTAATAAGAATTTTATTAAAAGATAATACAAAAATATTTCAAATTAATACCAAATATGTTTAAAGTTAATAAGATGTATTCTTTTTCTAAAATTCACTACTGAAAATAAATATTAAGACTGGGTGTCCCTGAATGACGAATTCAGACTTCATGTAAATGAGCTTGAGTGTATTAGTGACCTTTCTTCGCCATACATCTCTCACGTTCAACTTCATCTCAACTCAGTTATCTCTCGGTGTCTTCATTTGAATTCTCTTTCCCTTTCTAGAGAACCAAAGCCATAAAATTGTAGTAAGGTAAAAAAAATAACATCAAGGAAATAGCCAAAAAGGGTTGCAAGTGTATATAGATTTTAGAATCGTTTTGCATTGCGCAACCGAATTCACTTGTGTTTTCGTTTTCCGTTGGATTTCAGTGTTGAATTTTTCTATCTTTCTGCGCATCTATGAAGCTATATTTTCACACAAAATGACTAAGTCCCCATAATAGCTCCTCTTAGAAAGAGGCGAAATACTCAAATTTTGAAGTCATTGCATTGCCAAAAGTATCGTTGCTTAATGCTAAGGTAACCATCTCTAATGAAAAAAAGAAGTACATCATCCATGTTGTCCCGTTTCTGCGTGAACCACGTATCTACACAGCAAATTTTGTTCAGTTCTACGTACATTTTTCTTGAAATTAAAAATATATTTAAAAAATCAAGTTATGTTTAAGGCATATAAATTTTGTTGTCTCTAAACTAAAACCCTTGTATAATATTTTTTTTTTAACTCAAATAAAGAATGTATTGAGTTTCGATTTCAATAAAAATTTTTGGTTTCCTATTTTTTCTGTTTTTGTGTCCTATATCCAATACAAATTCCAATTGAGAATACATTTTTAGCTTTTGTTTTTCATGTGTCTGTAACTGTATGGACAGGTGTCCTATGTCCATTTTACTACTTTTTTAAAAACTCAGTTAAGTCAATATTGAAAAACCAAAAATTGCAGATTGCTTTATGTATGGTTGGGGAAATATCTAATCCTTCAAAAAACATACAAATCATTGTGATTAGGGTCAAAAAAAAATAAGTAAACCACCACTTTGAAGTTTAAAAACGCTCTCCTGAAAAGTTAAGTTTTTGGTTTATAGGACAAATAAGAACTCACGTGACGAGTTGTTTAAAAAAATGTAACAGAGTAAGCTAATCTAGTACAAAATACTGTTATATTCTGTAAGCAAACAAAGTTCACCTTATTTGATCAGACGAATGTATTGAACTGGAACATTGCAAAAAAACTAAAAAGATTTGAGAAATGATATCCTTCTTTAAAATTTTTCCGATGACAAACGTTGTCAACAGAATTGACCTCCACACAGTAAGGCCACAGAAAGCTACCCTATTTAATACATATTTTATTTACTTCATCATATAATTATCATATACAAAAATAAAAGATTGCTTTTTAGATGTGGCTGCTTCTTTTATTTGCTGGTAAGCAGTGTCTTGCCCTTAAGAGATTATTTTTGTGTACCTACCCAATTCAATTTCTTTTAAAAAGCTTTGAATATAATACTTATTCGGATTTTAATTCCATACAAAACTCTACAGAACAGCTCAACTAATATTATCGAACGAATCAAAATAATCCTAGTCCAGCATAGTGTTCGCTAAAAATATGACCACATCCCCAAAATATGGTAAAATAGTTTGTTTGAATACCAACAAATTTTTTTACTTTTAATTTTAAATTCATGTTCTAAAACCTCAACATTTTGAAAATCATCTTACTCAAGAGATTTCAATATCACATAACAATTTCTGAGTTCTTGACCCCTGCAAAGTTACATGGTTTATTCATTGAACAGTTTTTCTATTGTGAGCGTTTGAACTTTTTAGATGAAATAAAACACCATATTTTTGCAGGTCTAAATGACTTAAGCTATGACTACACGGTCAACGAAATCGGTCAACGCGTTGACTCTCTGACGTAAAAATGACGTCACAATCTGTCCCAAGAGTGTCACGTCGTGTGATAGTCAACGAAACCTGCTGTCATTGCGTTGACGGGTACGATTGACACTCGCGTTGACCCACATTTTTGGGTCAACGCATTGACTATTTTCGATGACCGTGTAATCTCTCTGTCAATGCCATTGGGACGCGTTGACAGGATTTTAGGACTGGGTGTCATCGCAATGACCTTGTCCCAGCGTTGACGAGGCAGAATTTAATACCGTGTCATCGTTTCAGATTGACACTGTTTTTTTGTATATAGAAATGTGATGAAAGTTGGATTGGGACCATATTTAGCAGGGCGCTTTTTTTTCAATGGTGTATCGTTTTGGAGGGAGCAGGGTTCTCATTTCACCTTTTTTTTTTTACAAAAAAAAAAACTTTTCGGTATGGCCATGGCATCTATGTTGGAATGCAAAAATTTTTTTTTTACAAAAAACAAAAAACCATTTGTATATTCTAAGCTACATTTTAAGACCATAACCATTAACATTGGGTGCGGCGTTCCTATGCTATAAGCGTTTGAAGGTTGCCATATTGATTTTTTTTTCGATTCTTTAAAAATCAAATGTCGAAACCTTTTTATTTTTTTTAATTTTTCGACAAAACTTTAGTAATTTTACATTTAAATTCGTTCAACAATCTTATTAGAATTCATTTAAGACTATTATCTTAAAAGTGCATTGCGTATATCTCGAAATATTTACATTTCAATGCAACCATGTCAAACAAATTTTCGTTTAATTTTTCTATGCAAGCTTTTTTCAAATCTCATTTTCTCCGCTTTTTTTTTTACAAAACATTTTTGAAAATTTAAATTTTTGTTTTGTGTCAAACAGTGTCACACAGTGTGATCAACAAAGTTTTGCGAGTCAACGCGTTGACACTGCTAAGTAAACGTCACGTTGACACCCCTGCGCGTCAACGTAATTTAGGACAACATTGACGCAATAGTGTCAATCGTGTGATAGTCAATGTTTTATGCATTGACACTGTGAACGTTGACGGTGAGATGACAGAGAAAATATGGATCTTTTCTTGACGTCAGAGAGTCAACGCGTTGACCGATTTCGTTGACCGTGTAATCATAGCTTTACTTCTTTGAACTTTTTTATGAGCAAAATCAAATTTTTTTCAGTTTATTTGAACATTTCATTGATAAATATCGTTTAAGTTTTAGATTAATCAAAAACAAAAACAAACAATTTTCAAAATTAGGAAAAAAATATCCAAAAATCATATCAAAAAGCTTTTTTTCATAATTTAACTTTTTTTGAAAACTTTTAATTTTTCCTTGGTTTATTTTAAATTTAAACGATATTTATCAATAAAATGTTCAAATGAACTCAAAAGAATTTGATTTTGCTCATAAAAAAGTTCAAAGAAGTAACAAATTAATTTCAATTATTTTAAACTTAAATAATTAAGCCTTAGTTTAATCTTATAGCCATAGAAATAAAATAGCGGTACATTTTCTAAAAAAAAATCTATAGATTTTCTAAATTAATCTCAAAAATAAGAAAACATTTTGTTTAACAAAGCAAACTTAATTCTTTTGTAGAGAATTGAATGAAATTTTTAAATTAGTCCTTGAATATTCTGTACAGTGATCCGTTGTTGAGATATTGATAGTCAAAGTCAATAGTATGGTTTTTGGTTTGATGACCGATATTGCAGTCTAAAAAAATCGTAGAAGTTTGAAACAAAATGAATCTTAAAGCCAAATAAATAGCCTTTCTAAAAATAATAATCATTTAATCAGAAAAAAATTTCCCACTTTCTTAAAAGAAAAGTAAAAACAAAAAAAAGATTGTAAAATTTTGGTTTTTGAACAGTTCCATTTTAATGTTAAAAAGAAAATATTTTAACATTTAATCCTAAAACTAGAAAAATAGAACTTTCACATGCTTTTTATTTTGTTACGATGCAATAATTTTTTACTGGCCTATCGAAAATCACTAAAAAAATCACGATTTTTTTTTGTTCCCTTAATTTTTTGAGCTAGTGTATATTTGGTATTGAATCGAAATATTTTTGTTTTATTCTTC
Source organism: Episyrphus balteatus (assembly GCF_945859705.1). Lineage (NCBI taxonomy): Eukaryota > Metazoa > Arthropoda > Insecta > Diptera > Syrphidae > Episyrphus > Episyrphus balteatus. The sequence goes on from NC_079134.1 coordinate 82,270,592, forward strand.
TTCTTCCTTTGCTCGGCGCTGCACAGTGGGTCACCTCCCATACAAAGTGCGGTCAAAAATATAATCACCATTTTTTTTTTAATGAAACACCTGTATTATCATCATCAAGTCAGTTTTTTTAAAATTTTGGTTATTTTCAAGAAAATTTAAAAGAGGTAAAAAAGATTTTTTTTTTTGAAAATATAAAAAAAATGGTTAATGCCGGAAATGGACCTGCCTGTCAGTCGAGCACTTTACCATTATCCTCTAGTTCAGTCTTTTATAAAAATAATAGTGCCAAAAAGGAATTTTTTTAGTTTTACGTTGTAATTTTTTTTTCTCCGTGTATCGTCATTTAAACTCTTATTACTCGAAAAGGGGAAAAAAGGGGAAAAAACGGCGCTATTATTTCGAAAGGTAGGACGGTATTTTTCATTTGAGAACTAAAATTGTAGAGGGCACTCGAAGGCAAACCAACTAAATCTCTAATTTAATGAAAATTGAGCTAAATAAAAATGGTTAAAATTGCTTCGCTAACGAGCCCCATTACAATTAGCCTTAATGTTATTTAACAATATAATTTATGTTTTTAGAAAGTATTAACCTTCTCGTTTAATATCCATAACAATTTAATACTGTTCACAATTTTTAACACCCGCTATCACTATCGCAAGTTCACATTTTATAACTGCCGCGATTAAAAAACTGTACCTTTTTTTATATACCGACTTTGAATGGCTATTAAGAAATGAAAAAAAGGGTAACCGTCAATTTTTTTTTGGTTTTGGTTCGATGGGAGATTGTAGAACGTTGTTTAGTCATTGGATTTTAAAAAATTGACATTTACTTTTTTTATTTTTGACCTATGGCGGGACCCACTGTGCGCTGTTATGATCTCGATGTCGAAGGGATCATAACTATCCCACATATCTGCTTCACACTAGTGATCCACCTGTGGGGTTCGCCGGGTTGACCTCAGAAATCGGCAGCAAGCCTCCCGGTTTTGTATTGTTCCATTTCTGAGGCCAACTGAATGCTGGTGTTCTTGGATTTGCTGGTACCAGGATTTTTTAGTCCTACCTTTCTTTTTATTTCGTGTTGGAACGTTATATGATATTGCTTTTTTGACGGGGTTCTCAGGATCTCTCCTTTAAACATACGAAGCATCTTCATCTCAGCTGCCGTTAACTTAATCTCATACTTTTTGTACATTGTCCAACATTGTGAACCATGTGTGAGTGCTGGACGCACAACTGTAGAGTCCTCCTTTCAGCTTAGGGGGCATTTTTCGATCACAGAAGATAGCAGAATTTTCCCACCACATTATCCACCCTACGCTTAAGCGATGATTGATATCGTCCTGACAAGTACCTTCGTTATTTATCATAGACCCCAGATATTTAAACTTTTCACACTTGGGAAGCACTACACCATTTAAATAAATGTCAGGAATAGGCCTGTGTGGATCAGAAAATGGGCAGCATAGGTATTCTGTCTTTCTCGCGCTTATGCGGTACCCATTACCTTCTAGAACATCCACCCATACATCAAGTGCTCGTTGCAGGGATATCGGGTCTTCACTTATGATGGCTCCATCGTCAGCAAAGAATAACTGATGCACTTTTGGGTCCGTCACTTTGCCTTCAAGCAGGTAATCAAGAACGGTAATAAAGAGCAGAGGACTCAAGACGCTTCCCTGGTGTACACCTACTGTGATTTCAAATTCTTCGGTGACTCCAGCTGCACATCTTACTTAAGTAACTGATCCATCATACATGTCCATAATTATCCGCACATAGGTTTCCGGAACTCCTCGTGTAAAGCTTTTGGAAAGTATAGCCTTGGAAATTGTTTATTTAGAAGTTCGTCACAATATTGTCGCCACCTGTGGAGGATTTCGTCGTTTTCCACAAGTAGTTGGCCTTGAGCATTGTTAATGAACTTTGGCGAATAGATCTCCTGAGCATTTCTTCTTTTTTGAGCGGCTATTTTGAAGATGGTTGCGCCCTTATTCACGTTTTGTCGAAGCTCTTGAATAGCACCAGTAGTCGGGGTAGAAATTTCATCTAGCTCCCGATATAGTTCTTCCGTATTCTTAGCTTGAATTTGGGCACATTTCTTCTTCGCTTCTTACTTGCAGTTTCTATATTCCACTTCGAGGCGTGACTTTTGCTCTGTATTATTAGAGGGGCACTTCGACCATTTGAAAGCCATTTTCATTTTACTTATATCTGTTTAAGCTTCATCATTCCACCACCATGTTTCTTTGCCTTGTTGGTTGTGTGCTTTTGAAACCCCTAACAGTGTTTTGGCTTTTTCTATACAAGTTCGCTGTAGGAGATCCCACATACTTTGTGCTGTACTCTCTTCATTTCGAAATATATTGGTGTTGTTATACAGATAGTTTTGCATATTCGAAATAAAAGCTTCGCCTTTTTCCTTATCCAGATAATATCTTCTTGATCTTCCCAAAAGTCTTTGTCTGTTTGTTGTCGTTCACTGTTTCCATAAAAAGTTCTGTAAGTAGGAGACGGTGTTGTTGGGCAATCGCTTCTCCCAGTATCACTTTACAATCCTTGACCCGAGGTTTCATGAAACTAGATACCAAATGGTAAATCAATCTGGGTCTCATTTCCACCACTGCTGTAAGTGACCTGGTGTCGGCTTTGTTTGATGAACATGATGTTTAGTACGATAAGACCGTATGTTTTGCACGAGCTCAGGATGTCCTCACCAGGAGAGTTCCTGATGCCGTATCTGAGGCCTTCATGGCAATCTTCGTAGTCTTCGGTCTTCCCGACATGTCCATTTAAATCTCCGCCCAAGAACAAAAGCTCTTCCTTTGGGATGTAAGTAGGTTGTGAAAATCTAGCCAAAATGCATCTTTTTCCACCTGCTCACATCCAATTTGGGGTGCATATGCAGTGACAATATTCCACAACTTTCCTTAAATCACCAATTTAAGGGACATCAGACGGTCATTGGATTTCGAAATGGACAATATACTGTCTAAGAGGTCTTTTGTAAGGATGATTCCTATTACGTTCTTACCCTTTTCCGGTCCATAGAAGATCATCTTGTATTTTTTTGTCCTTGTATCCAAGAAACGGGCCCTATTTCCCGTGTTTCGCCATTTCTATTCTTGGACACACAAGATATCTACTCGCCTTCTAATCATCTTCTCCTCCAGCTCGAAACTTCAACCTGTCATACTACCAACGTTCCAACTCGCAACTCTCAGATTTTGATTAATCTGCGGCATTACTTTGCTAGCCCCCGGAATCCGTCTAGCTCTGACCCGAGCATTGCTGCTCGGTCCAGGATCAGTACCATGTGTAATAATGGCAGAGCCTGGCGGCGGGGTGTAGTGTCATTTTTTTTGGACGAGTACTTCCATAATGCTCCAGTTCACAAAATCTTGCGAAACGTTTTTGTTGTTGTGTTGTTTTGTTTCGAAGCGTGCATGTTCCAGTTTTGTATTCGATCTCTCTTTAACAGGACTGGTAATCTGCAGTCGTGCCAACCCTGGGACTGGCATGCACACTTTTGGGAAAGTTTATAGGTGTTAAGTGTCGCTAGGTTCACGTTGGTGTTTGTGACCTAGATAAATTTACTCCTTTAGTCGCCTTTTACGACAAGCGGGGAGTCGTTGCACGAATATTCTAACCCGTCCCTGCACAGGGATAAATATTTTTGTATTATCTTTTAATAAAATTCTAATAAGATATTAATATAAAAAGATTAAATTTTAATATGCAGTACTTGAAATTTAATACATTTTGTATTAACTAAAAAAATTTAACATTTTGCATGTATTAAATTTCAATACATTTTTGGCTTAGACCTATATGTAACCCAAAAAGTATTTAAAAATATTAAAGAATTTTTATTACTTGAAGATTTTAAGAAGATTTTAAAGAAAATTTATAAAATCAAAATATTTTTTTGTTATTTGACTTTTTTGAGACTGCTTTGAGTATTACGTCTGCAAAGTTAAATCAAAATCGTTAGAGCTGTTTTCGAGTAATTTGCTATAGCGTGAAAAATTTTTATGAGAGGTACCTACACTTTCTAAGCGAGATATAAATAAAAAAAAAAAAAAAATGAAGGGACAAGGGCGGCAAAAACTGAAAAGCCTATGCCTTGAAAATTTGTAAATCCGCCTCTGGCTGTTTTAGTTTATTAAGTAGTTTAAGAAGTTTTAATAAGTTTGTAATAAGAAAATAATATGATTTTTTTTTATTATTTCTTGATGAAAACAACTAACAACCATTGAAATATTATTATTAAAATAGTTATTAGGCCGAAGGCAATAAAATTAAGAAAAATGAAGTATAACTTGGAGTGCCTGTATAGGGCCAGTAAGCTATTGTTGTAAATTATTGATTAGATAGTTTTAAGTTGGTTATTAATAAAAATGAATTTGAAATGAAAAAAGAAACTGAAAAAACAGTACTCAGTCAGCGGGCGAGAGCACCAAGTTCAAGTCCTAGTTGGGGCATTGCAATTTTTTTAAAATTTTATTTTTTAACTTAAAAAAAAAATTTTTCAATTTTTTTGTAGTGAAATAAAAACAAATAAATATGAACACAACATAACTGTAGTGAAATAAAAATAAATAAATATGAACATTTTTCCACTTTTCAGGTTTTTTTTTTGTTTTGTGTTTTGATTTGTGTTTATTA